>NW_019394188.1:0-249702 GCF_000648675.2 Cimex lectularius | reverse complement strand
GAATTTCAACGGTGCTATTAGATTTTCAGAGAAATGTTTAGATTAAAAGATATCACGATTTTCCGACGCCAGGACGTGATATCTTTCAAAATCGATAAAAAGCGAAATTACTCTGAAATGGTTGAGAATCGGACCATGGACAATATGAACTTTTTTGTTCATTTTAGGGTGAAGAATCTACTGGAGAAGTTTGTAGCACGAGTAGCAATTCACCCTGTATATATATATCCCACTCGAGTTCTTTATCTTCTCTACATCTACTGTTATCTACTCATTTATCTTTTCATGTCTCTTTCTTTTCTCTGGTTTTCCTTACATTCGGTCATATGTCCGACTATCAGTTTTTCTACCTTTCTCTTTGATATCCGAATAAGTCGTTCATTCATATCATCTCCTTTTCCTTCTCCGTCTCTTTCAATTAGTACTTGATCGAAGGAAGACTTCTTTAAGTTTGAATAAATTAAAAAAAATTTTAATTTTAAATCTGATTAATTAAACTCACAAAGCTAAACTAACAACATTATATAATATGGTAGGAAATAAATATTAAATGTTATTCTAATATCTATTTATGTTTAATGTATTTTTCATAGGCTGATGTTAATATGATGTTTATTTTGAAACAGAATATTAGCAATATATATTTTTTAAGGAGAGAAATAAAGTTTGTGTAATTTGTGTTTATTTTACTAATTTGTGGTTTAAACAATGTTTTTCTTCTATTATCTGCGGTTTCGAAACAACTTTTTCAATTAAGCTCTAAAGCCCTTTTCTGTACTTTACTCTGACAAAGTTCACTGAAAACTGCACATCGCAATTAGCGAAAAGAACTTATCGAGTGGACGGAAACGCTTTTCCAGTTTTGCGATGGCAGCTTTTTTTCTCTCCCTCCGGGGTTTTACGAGGAGGGTCTTTCCCTTTCCGCCTTCTGGAGAGAGAGGCCGTCGTTCATTGAGAGAAAGTTAAGACTGCAATCCCACGCGAATCTACAGCCGGCTGCTCGGTGCTACACGCCCTTGAATTACAACGAGTTAATTTACAGCCCTTCCGGAAATCAACACAGTTTATCGGTGTTAATGATAGCGTGGGTGAGGGCGACACATGTCAAGAGAGTTTCAACTTGCAGTGGCGCATCGACAGATTGCGTGTCGACCACCGAAACCCATTGAAAACCAGATTCCAAAGATAATCTATCAAAGCATAGTAGTACAGACCCTCCGAGAGGATGAACGTAATATGAGTTTATTTATAGGCGCAGAATATGATATAACGTCACCACTGTTAAATCTAACGAAAGAAAAAGTGCGATAAGTAGATGTATAGTCAGATAAAGAGTAGAAAGTGAGAGAAATGAGAAAGGGGAAAGCGAGAGAAAGGAAGAAGGGATAAGTTATTGTAAATGAGGAAGAGTGAAAAACAAGGCATAAAGAAAAAATGAGATAGAGAATGAAAGAATAACAAAAAAATATACCGTCAATGAAAAACAAGATAGGAGGTGATTCGGTAATATTTTTTTCTTTATACAAATGTTCGCAACAGCACAGACCATATAAACCCTGAGGGTGCCGGGTTTTTGAAAAAAAGCCCATTTGTAAGTATGTCGGCAGCTGGATTCGAACCCGGGACCTTTACCTTACATTGATGAGCGCCGTGTCAACGCCTAAACCGTTGCGGCCACCGACGCCCCCGTGATTCGGCAATAGAAGAGTTAAGGTTGTATTTAGGAGACTGATAAAAAGATTGAACAAGAGAAAAGAAAAGAAGGTGAGATAATGTGAGAAGGAAATCAAACGTGATAAAAGAAAGAGAGAGGGGTCGAAATGAAAGCAATGAAAAGTAAGTCATAGATAAGTAGGTAGATAGAGAGAGAGATACATAAAAACAAAATATATTAGTTACATTTAGTGATTCAAATAAATTTATCGTAACACTAAGTAGACTAACAAACAATCATGGCAGTAGTAGAAAAGCTGAATTATTTGGAGGAAAGCTAATTGTATCTTGTCACGTGGATTAGGGTTGTGGTCAGAAAAACAAATAGTACCAAAGCTTAGCTTTTAACGATATATTTCGTCTTCTTCAGGGTCTACAGAAAACAATTTTAATAATTGTTCATTCATATAAGACATATTACAGATTCTTGACAACTTACCGCCCCTTTTGAATTTTCGGTTGAGATGGGAGGTTGGTGTCCGAGTGGTAGAGCAGCGACGTATCAAGCTGAAGATTGTGGGTTCGAATCCCATTCGTGCCATTGACTAACTGTAAAAAATCTTGTTGTAACACCTGAAAGAAGGTTAAATTTTCTGTAAGGAAACCTATTTTCATTGGAGAAATGATGAAAAAATTCTGCACGAAAAGGTCAGAAAAAACAAAAATGTTGAAATTTGGAATTTTTTGAAAATGTTTGATTGGTAACTGTTAATAACTAACTAACTTTGCAAATTCCCTCAAAAGTTCTCCATTCTGGAACACCCAAAAATTTTCCATTTTGTTGAGAAAAAAAAAACGTGTCGATAGGGGGCACGTTCAATTTTTCCGGGAAATCCGTCTGACTCTTGAGTTTCGTGTCAGTTCTTTAATGTTCAATTCAATCAGCTTTATGTTATCAACTGACAACTTCCTCAGGTTGGTGAATTAAATATATATNTGTGTGTGTGTGTGTGTGTGTGTGTGTGTGGGTCCATTGTTTAGATTCTAGGAGGAGGGTGTGTCTTGTTCCAAAATCCCACTATAAACTGCTTAGATCAATCAGGTCCGTTTTTAGTTTACATGACTTATTATCTTGATGAATGTACGTAATTTCTTTGAATAACCAACAATCAGTGTTATGCCCCATGTCAAAAGCAAAATTAAGATTATTAATATGCTTATGTTTTGATAATACAGTTCCTTTGTCTCTTAACATCATTACAGTCATGCTGATGCTGCCTAATACGCTCTGAGAGATACTGTTTTGTTTGGTCATAATAAACCGTCCGACATCGAGTACATTTTATACAATACACCATTAGAGTTTGTTAGGAGTGGATCTTTATATTTCAATTTTGTGTAGAAGTTTTTTCCTACCTTGTTTCTAAATTTAAATATTACTTTTATACTATTGATTTTTTTTCAAATAATCGTTTTAATTTGTTTGCTGTTTCTGCAATATTTGTTATTATAAAATCTTTCTCCATCTGGTGGGGGTAGTTACACTCATTCTACTGTTCATTAACCTGTTTATGAATGACTTCGGATATCTACTATCCATTAATATAGATTGCATTTTCATTCGGGTTTCCTTATAGAAACAAATATTACTAAATTTCAATGCCCCATCTTTACAGTTGTACGTAATATTAATTTCCATTTCGAATGAATGAGCAGATGAAGAATGTACCACCCTATCAGAATTTATTTGGTTTCGTATACCAATTAGTTAACAACTTTTTTCTTTTCCTGAACACAAGCAAGTCCAGAATTTTGTACTTATGTACCTTAACGGGGATTTCAACGGTGCTTATAGATTTTAAGAGAAATGTTTAGATTAAAAGATATCACGATTTTCCGACGCCAGGACGTGATATCTTTCAAAATCGATAAAAAGCGAAATTACTCTGAAATGGTTGAGAATCGGACCATGGACAATATGAACTTTTTTGTTCATTTTAGGGTGAAGAATCTACTGGAGAAGTTTGTAGCACGAGTAGCAATTCACCCTGTATCATCAAATGCTCGGCATTGGTACAATAGCATCATTTGTTTTTCTGACCACAATCCACGTGATTATGATGAAAGATAATATTAAAATAAAGAACATGTTTTTGAAAATATACTCATCGATTTATGGACTTTAGAAAAGCTTCTAAGCTAGTACGTAGTAAATATCTACTACATTTTGAAGTTGTTAAAAACATTGGTATAGTAAAATGGATAATTATGATTTATGAAAATCTCTTTTCTTACATTGAACTTAGTTATTGTAATGCGAAAAAACAAAACTAAAAACAAAATTAAAAAGTCTCTTTTTTTGTTTACTATTTTACTTTTACTATTTTTTTGTGTATTTTTTATTTTTAATATTTTCTGCCGTTATACAGAGTAGAAACTCTTATCTCTCGTTCGGTTTTTTCTTAGAGCTTTTTGGCCTTTTAGAACCGCTGGAGGTGGGAGAGACATTGACAAAATCGGGCAACTCAGACTCAGTGAGGAACGGCGTCTCGGTCCCTGTCGTACCGATCCGCAGGACGTTCTTCTTCAAATCTATGCAGCACTGGAAAGACAACAATTAAATAATACAATATTGATTATCATTATGATCAGCATGGATCGAAATTCATGAAGCAACCATGAACGTAAGAAAAGAGATAAAAAATGCTAAATTTGACGCTAAACTTGAATATTCCCTATCCTACAGTAGAAGGCTGCATAAAAAACAACAAAGAAATGACGGTATCGGAAGGATGATCTAAAAAAACATATAGTTTGGTCGATCCCCATGATTTTGGACAATATTCAACTTTTAACCTTCTTAAGTGTTGGGATTGTTATTTAATAATTTTACACATGACTTATATTGTCTTAATTACTACTAAATAAATAAATAGTTAATATAAGGTAAAACCGTCCAAACCATATTTATAATTCAAATTAATTTTAATATTGCTCAGTGCATCACCCGCCTGTCACGCATTTAAGCCTAACTGAACGACAGATAACCCCACAGATTTTTTTTACGAGGGTTCCCAACAGCAGAGGTCATATCAAGCTGGGGTGTCGGTGTTTTAAAAAAAAATTGTAAGTATGTCGGGTTTCAATGCAGGTCCGCTGGATTCGAACCCGGGACCTTCACCTTACAGTGATGAACGCTGTTCACCGTCTAAACCGTTGCGGCTACTGGCACCTCTATCACAGTTGTTTATATTACCTACAATGTTTATTTTCGTTTTACCGTACCACACACAAACTTAAACATTCATGTCTATAAATACATTCACATATGGTAACCACACTTGGGTTTTGATATTACAGGCGTGCCTCACCACTTCTTGCTGATTAATACTACTCTTTCGGTTTTTTTAGCTTCTCCTTTGCCCATTTTGTCGCGTGTTTGATATTTTAGTTTTTGTGCTTGGTCCTTCTGCCTATCATTCTGTCTTTTCACTTTCTGTTTTGTGTCCGCTGGCCTAACCATAGTCTGCGGGTCATGTGTTAAGTCAGCAGCACTTTTGGTAGCTTTGTCAATTTTTTCCTTTCTTTCAATGGCACAATGGATTTATCGTTTTTGCTATTCCTATTTAGGCAATTTAGGCACTCCCACACTAGTTTTAAATTAAAAGAATCTAGTTCTTTTATAGCTGCCTGTCAGTCCGAAAGTATGTAAATCTTTTCCTTTCACTTTTTTTTTCTTTGGCAACCCCAGTGCAAAGAGCTTGAATTCGCTTGAACCGCCAGTTTAGAAGGTAGTTGAACCCAGACCATGGGGTTGAGCTAACGTGTAATTCGGTCCCTTTACATCTAATATAAACAGTGGCGATTGCCTTAATCAAATGTTGAGCCAGTTAATCATGTTTCTATGTAGTCATAATCATAGTATCATTTTTTCATATCCTACATGTATTTGTATAATTTAAAAAATGTTTATGAATCCCAGGCCCTGAAGATGATCTCGTAAAAATCGAAACGTTGGTACGATAAAGAAAATGTTTTTCTAAAACCTACGTCACACCAGACCACATCTCACGATCTCCAAATAATCATCAACTAACGGTCACTAAACACCACACAATTCTATGTAGAGCTGTTTTGTTCAGACCTTCTACGTCTAGTTTGAGGCATCCCTGGAAGAACAGCCAATTACTTTTTTAGGATCTATAAAAACCGTGGTATTTGCTTATTTGTTCTTATTTGTTTCCACCTCTAAGTTTATAACCTATAGACGTCATGCCATTTTTTTATTTTGTTGATCAAGTACGCGCTTTCTAGTGACCTAGTTCTAGTTAAGAAGTCGTTATATTGCCTTCTTAGACGTTAATACTTTTTTTTTTTAATAAGTATTGACAAAGATCCTCAACCATTTTGATAATAGAGGTTCTGCCTTAGAGGGTATGATGATTGTTTGCACACACATATTAAAGTAAATGTTTTTATTAAATTCTCTAATTTCGTGGTCCGCTTGACTAATTAATACATTACAATTAATTAAGGTTTTTAGTTGAGATGAAAAAAAGTTAATGGCACGAGAGGGATTCGAACCTCTACCACCTGAGCTATCGTGACAATGTTGAATCGAGCGTCAAGCTCAAAAAGCTTCTTGAATTTAACACATCTAACTCGATTAACGCATGAATGCTTTAATTTTTTTGCGAGGCAAGACGAGACTGTAAGCACAGACGTCACACGTCAAACACAGTGATTATAGGACCAAATAGGTGATATAAGTTAAGTTTTTATTTCCATACCCTCTCAAATCTATTGTATTTTGTTTTATGTTTAAAATTCATTCAAACTAAATATTTTGGTCAATTGTATCATCACAGTGGGTTCCGAGGCAAACTGATATAGCTTTAAGCCTGGTATTAGACGAGTTTTCCTCTTGAAAGGAGACATACAACATCAAACAGACCAAACTGGGTTCTAATCTCGAATTGCTCTGATTAAAGTTAAATAGAGAGAGACAATAGTCGGGCCAATCACAACCATTACGTTTTACTCTATTCTATTGATTGTTTTAGTTGTTATGAAAACTAAGATTTTTCGATTTACGCCTACAAAATTACCTGGTGCCGTTTTAGCATGTCGAGCCCCAGCAGCATGTCCATAGCTTGTTCTTCAATGACAGAAAACGATGTTGTTAAGTGATCTTTTTCTATAACAACGTCTACCATGTGGACGCGGCCGATTATCCGCTGTACCCCGACACCTCTGGCCACTCCGGACCACCTCGTGTCTACGAGTCTCATGATGTTCACCCTTTCCGCACATTTGACAGACATTATTGTCGTTTGGGCACCTGAAACAAATCGTTCGCTCGAATTCACGTTCTAGTCGGTGTTGATTGTTCTTTTTTACCTGAGTCAACGAACGCCTTGACAGGGTACCCGTTGACAAGGCAGTTGATGAAAAGCATGATGACCACTCCGAACGATTCCGGGTTGTGTTCGAGAGCGGCTTCCATGTTCGCCTCGATGTTTTTCCTTCTTATGTCCTCAGCGATCAGGCGCTGGGCCTCGATGTCGAAAGGGTGCGCCTGCAGCAGCTGCATCCTCTTTCTTTCAAGTCGTTCTCTCTCTTCTAATTGTGCTGCTAGAACCGAAGCGAATTCCTCTGGAAAAAAATCAAAAATTAACACGCAAAATAGATTTTAAATTGTTGCTTTTCCTACCAAGTTTTCCGGACTTTAGTGCATTGTATAGTTTCGGGTTGTTTTCTTTCAAGGCGGCCATGTGGTTTGGATTGCTAAGGAGAAGGTTTCTGATCTGCGCCGGGTCATTGCTAGCTGTTCGCTTCGGCGATACAGAAGCCTTTGGCGAATTCGGGGATGCTAAAACCCAACCAGGAAATATATAAATATATAAACCAAAAAAAATCACAAAACTTAACAATAACATATAAAACCACTCGATATCTAACCTTTAATATTAATTAAGGATAAAATCATTCGTACTGGACGTTATATGATTCATTTGATTTACCTGTGCAATGTACACTGTGTGAAATGCACGGCATTATCTGGTAGAAGCCGTTTCTTGCGCGATTGGGACACGGATGGCCGAAGTAATAGAAATTAAAATATTTATTTAAACTCATGATGAATTTTTGCTCTTTTACCACGCGTACCACAATCTCTTCTCTAGAATCTTCTTAAAATACCGTACATCACATGCAGATCCTAGGGCAAGAAATAAATATATAAGTTGTTGTCGGGACAATTAGGTCACATCTATTTAAATTTTTTTTTCATTTATTCTTGATGAAAGATTTTGCAAAAAATCTTCGAGCCCGCTTCTACCAGATAATGTCAGAAATATTTCTAAGATAGCATTTCTTATCTAAAAGTTACTCTCGCTTTTAATTATTTTCTACTACGCTACTTATTTTACATGAATCCAAATAGACACAGTAGTTAATTTTTTATTCTGACCTACATGTTATTTTGTTATTAATATTATCAACTTTTTAATATGCTGTAGTTTATAAAATGATCCGCATGATTAAAAACATTTAATTGTATAATAATTATTAGTATTGTTAAAAAAAAAGGAAAGTTTCTATTTTTCACATTTAATTAGAGTTGTTACAATACTATTTCAGCATATTTTCTATTATAAGACATACCACATTGGAGACCGCGGTGGCCGAGTTTCTAGCGATTCTGGGTTCAAATCCCCCCCCCCGGAATTTTACCCATTACCAAAAAACTCATGTTTCGGAATCACGTACGATACCTCGACAAACAACTTACATCATTTACTGGCTGAAAAGACTTATTTGACAATCGGTCTTAACTTACATTAACGAACAATAAGGACTATACTCTAATGTGCTTCATCACCTATGGACATACGGACTTCAATTGTACGGAATCCCAAAGCGTTAACTTCTTAACTTACAGATTCTAAACCCTACAGTCTCCGAACTCAAAATCAAAAACTCTCCGAAAAATAATCAATACTCCAGTACATATCTCGAACCGTACAATTCATTCCGAATTAAAAATCACGTTTGTCTCGTATCTTGCCTAATTCCGTTACAAAGAGTTAATCAATTATCCAATCCCTCAAATGGCAATATTAAAATTGTCATCTACAACACTACCCGCCAATTCCATACAGAGAACATGCTGTGACACACTTGTGCTATCAAAATGTTGTCAATAGGTTCTTCAAAGAAAACGTCAAAGATCAAACTATACGGAAATAAAGAGTTCAATTGCTTCAAATATCAATAAAAAATAAATTCGGATCGTAACAAATTTTGACGAATAAATGACCATAGTCTGTTTATTGCTTTGCAGCCGTAGTTCTGCAGACGATTTGAGCACCGAGGCCGGACGGGCAAACATAATCTTCTTCTGTCCTGGTTGTCATGTAATGGTTTCTTATAAAAATGTCTGAAAGTAAATATGTAGTTCTTCAATTCATAGCATAAAATTGAACAAGTTAATAGCGAAACCCTACGAACCCACACCAAACTTCTACTTATCGTATCTTTTCTTCAGTAATAGCAGAATTACTCCATCAATATCTTAACCTATAAATAAAATCTCCATCAAAATGAAGTACAAGGGACGATAGGGATAAGTGCTAATTAGGCGACTGTAAAATAAAACTATCCAACACATGGACAACTTAGGCTAAGTTCGACTAGGATAAAGCCCAACTGCAAACATAATTTTCTCAAAAATATTCTTTTCTCATCTTAGGATTCATGACCCAGTCCTCTCCGCCAATATTATCAACAAACTTCACGAATCTCTACATCTTTTTCTTCCTTCTAAACCTTTTTCTGCCAAAAAAAGTCAAGCAGGCCATTTGTAATTTCCGAAAAATCAAATTTTGAGTTTAGCACCTAATTACTTTTACAAAATTAAATTAACTCCCTACAAAAGCGTCTTCATAATGTATATATTCAACTTTCCTAAGGACTACCCACTTCCTCGCCCTATGGATATACTCTTCTATAAGCAAATCAAACCAACCCACCTTCCTAGTTCTTACAAACCCAGAAGACTCAATAGGTCTTTTGCCTATAACTGGTAAGATTCTGTGGAAATTAAAAATGTTCGACTTTCCAAGTTGTCACTCCTGACTTGGCCATTCATCAACCGCGTTGTAGTCGCCATTGTTGGTACCGTGGAGCCTTCCTGGCTAATCTCAAGCCTTTGACAAGGTTTTTGGGTTTTTGATAAGGGGACATCTCTGTAAGCTCAAGGGTATCCTCCATCTACATTATGTCTAAAATCTTATCTTACAGTCAGTTCCCTTTCTATATTGTCCAAAACATTTCTTTCAAATCCATCACCCAATTCTAGCTGGTGTCCTGCAAGGTAGGACCCTTCTTATGCACAATTTACACATTTGATTTCCCCACTGAAACATTCACTTTTACTTTTTCTGGTATCATCAAAACTCACCTACGGTAAAGATTCCGTTACAGCTTCATATAATTAAGAAAATCAATTAAACGCGAATCTTAGCTCATATATTGATCAAGGTTAACAAAAGTAAACGTAAATATATTATTTTCACCCTTATATTTTGTATTGTACAACTATAACATCCTTCTATCTGGAATGATAATTTTAATTGAAATTATTGAAGGTTTTATGCTAATATGCAAAGGTGGTGCGGTGAAATCACCTACTTTAGTTATTAAACGTGGAACCAAAACTGCTGTATCAGAAGTACATCCCGAAAGAATAAACTTAAAGCTCTTAATATAAATGATATTTGTGATGATCAACATAGTTAAGATTGTATTTTACTTATAGTTCTACCGAGTTAAGTACGGTTACCATGTTTAGAGGCGGTCCGATCCTGTAGAACGATTACGTCCCCGTCTTTGATTCTGTAACCATTCAGCGTGGTGTGGACATTGGAGATCCTTCTTCCTTCATGCACAAGTATAATCTGTTCCTTGAGGTAGCCTGTCTCCACTTCGCAGAGAGCGAGGAAGTCTTTTATCGTCAAATCCCCACTCACTTCCACGACAAACAGTTCTTCCCTGGGGGACGCTATCGTCACCTTCATCCCCTACTTGGTTCATTCTTAAACCGATTCCATTATGTGTAGACGGCCCGCCCCGCCCGTTTCGTTTCCACTTACATTACTATTTGACAACAATCATGATCACATATGATCAATTACCACAAGATTTATTTCGACGGAACATGTGTGAAACCTTATATTTATATAGAGTGTAAGAGTTAGAAATTTTAGGAGGATTTTTCGTGTTTACCTATTCTTGGTGTACGGTTACATCTGTATGGCGGCGAACCCTTCCTTCTGGGCATTTTCCTGAAGACGACCATGTCGCCGTCGGCGATGCCGTGAGACCTTAGGTCGAGCCCTTCCTGCACCAAGGGTGAACCTTTGTGGTAGAGGCTCAGGTCGTTTACAGGCGAGTTGGTCTCCCATGCGAACAGCGTTTTCAACTCGCTGAGAAGCATGTCTCGCCGGACTTCGACGACAATCATGTCATCATTTGAGTTGCTGAGTGTCAGTTTCATCGTGTTCGCTCATTTGCGTCTTTTCATGGACACGGCGACGAAAAGTCGCTCTGCCCCGAAGGCATCCGTTTAAATTTTTGACCGTTTGGCACTGAACCTTGTTGCATCACATGTTCAATTTTCTCACTTTCCACTTGGTAACATTTTAAGTATTTACCTTGAAAGTCAGCAAATCGACGAACATTTCCATAAACCATAAATACGTTTTCTATTTTTTAAGTATTTATACGTCACGTCAAAGATACAAAATATTATCAACGACTGATGTGAAACAACTATATAACAAAAACATAAGTAACCAGACAGTACACCTTAGGACTGAACATAACACGACAATTAATAGCGCATGGTAAAAATGGGCGAATTGTCAGTTCAGTTTACTTTAACGTACTAGAGATGAGTATGGATACTCGATATATCGAAAATTTCGATATTTTTGTTTAAAGAAAAGACATTTTGGATCGATATTTTAAAATTACGATATTTATGATATCAATATTTCAATTTTATATATGTTTTCAAATATACCTATTAATTAAATCCATTAGAGTTCGTGGTTCTATTGACCAATTAACTGTTTTCAATTGATTAATCTTTATGTAAAGTAATTGGTTGAGATAAAAAAGTCAGTGTCACGTGCGGGATTCGAACCCGCGATCTTCGGCTAAATACGCCGCTGCTCTACCTCTTGAGCTCTCATGACTTCGATCCACTCGGTTCGATCCCACTCGTGATATTGTCTTTTTTATCTCAACCAATACCTTAAATATACCTATTAATATAAACAATTAGAAATTATCTGTATCTTAATGTTCCGTTGTAAAAAATACAGCGAGACCCCCCCCCCCCGTCGGACGGAACGTGAGGGTACTTTTCCCATACATAGCAGGCTGGCAAGGAAATATTTCCCAACAGTGGCAACATCAGTCCCCAGCCGAACTTTTCTCCAAAACTGGTCAGGCAGTCTCAAAAACAAGAAACAGGCTCGGTGGAAAGTTTGTGGAAAAATCCTATTTCTGTAGTCATTAGAGGACGAATTATGGGTGTATTTGTATATTTATCTTAGTTTTTATTTGTTTATAATAATTTGGTAAAATTACAAAAATATACTACAAAAAAAGAATCTAATTATTAATTCTAAATATTCTTTATTTTTATTATTCCAGAGATATTTTAAATTAATTAAAATTTGTTTATTTAGATCGTCTTATCTTTTTTTCTTAGGCTTCTGCTAATAGAAATAAAAAATAAAATCAGTTAGCGGATAGATCGATATTTTTGCTTACGATATTATCGTATATCGATTATTTAGAAACTTTTTCGTTTTGATACAAAATATCGATTTTTTTAATGATACCCATCCCTATAATATATCCATATTTCAGTTCATTTTAGCTCTAGTCCATCTTCCTAAAGCATTTTCAGCTTGTGACGTTCATTCGGCCATAAAACATCTTAAGTCAAAAGATTTTGACCTTATTACTCTAAAAATCCTCGAACACCTACCCAAAAAGGCATCATAGTCACTGCATACCTACTAATAATTAATACTGTTCTTTGCGTAAACAGCTTCCCTTTATCAAGGAAAACTCGTATATATTTATTTTTTAGTACGACCCGCTCTTGACCCTATCAGCAGCCAATGCGTAAACAACATACTGACAGACCTGAATTCACTGCTGAAAATGAAACGAACTATAAACTTTATAGACCTAGAAATAAAAACCGACGACAAACTTATTTCGACATACGTAGAAAAGCAACAGCGACTGACATCGTACAAGCCGTCTCAAACCACTCATACCAACACAAAATGTCAACACTGAAATGCACGACAGACTAAAATTAATCCCTCTAACTAAAGGCAAATACGAAAACGAATTATAAAGGTACAACAAAAACACAATCAACAAAATGCTAAACAAATCACGCACATCAAAACAAAACAACACTCAAAAACTCACAAACATCAATCACACAATTAAAAACATTACACTAATTAAATAGGAAAAGGAATAAAAACCCTAAAGACGAGCTAGAACAATCAAAACCCCCGATTTAATCTACCAAAAATGTACAGCTATTACTAATTCCGACACACCCCCCAAACATTCAACCCTAAAAACCCCATAAGTACATAAATTAACAATAACTCACAAACATCGCTAACATTATTAAAAACCATACAAAAATTAAAAGGACCGTGTATTAAAATGTCCGATCTGAACGATCAGAAAGATATAATATATCAAACATACCGGCAAACAGTACTAATTAATTAATCTTTTTTTATGTAAGGTTTTATTTCAAATAAAGCTAGTGACACGAGCGGGATTCGAACCCAAGACCTTCGAAAGGTTGTAGGTTGAGATGGGGAGTTGGTGTACGAGTGGATCGAAGTCACGATAGCTCATGGGTTAGAGCAGCCAAAGGTCGTGGGTTCGAATCCTGCTCGTGACACTAGCTTTTTCATTTCAACCAAAACCTTACATAAAAAGGATTAAATAGTTAAAAGAAGTAATTATATAGACCACTAAATATAATGGATTTAATAAGTACTAACATTGCTAATACTCCTCACACCACCTGGGACCTCATAACTAAAACTTCATTTCCCATGTATCACCCATACATTGAAGATGGCGAAATACCGAAACGCATCTGACCCAACAAACCTCAGTTAGGATAGCAGACAAGAATGATAACTGATGTTAATAACTATCAATCAATAGGTTTATCATCCCGCAGGCCGCAGGAAGAAATCTCATAGTTTTTTTGTGAAATTTCATTTAAGTCCTACTAATTGAGATAGGAAATAGATTTGGAACCAAATTGAAATTAATAAACAAAGGAGAGTAAAAGAAAATTATAAAAATACTATACATAAAAAGACAGGTATGTTAAAACAAAAACAATAAATATAAATAAATGCATAACAAAAAGATTATTTAATCAATATTATGAACAATAGGTTATTTTGTAAAATAATAAATAATCTTTTATTAGAATTTTAATATTAACATATTTTTTCTATAAGTAATATCAAAACCCTGTCAAATGTGTTAATAATTCCGTCGAAAAATTGTTAAAGTTTAAATATAGTAGGGTTTAGTAACATGTTTAGATTGCTAGTCCACCTGGACAAATAACTAAATGGTTTTATTATGTAGCTTCCTCATTTCATCGCCAACTCCCCAATTATCCCACTTCCCTTCCATCAGCCTCGCTCTACCAGCCGGGAATTTACGGGCCGAATCTACGCGTTGTTTTGATTCGCGAACACACCATCAATATTCCAAATGATCTATTTTTTCAGTCAAAACTGGCCCATCGGCCGTTGTAAAGGGCGGTGAGTTGTAGCTGACCCCTGCTGCACATTAAGCAGACGTTACGTTTATTGACCCAACGGCTGGTTTATGACCTATGCCTATTTTATCAGAGCTGAGCCAACACCTAATCTTTGAAGTGGTAAACAGATCTTCTGGAAGTTCACGTGCCTCCCTTTTCTTCTCGGAATATATCGTTTCGAAGATAAGACGGGAAGCCCACCTTTTTCCCATTCGGCGGCACTCAATTTCGAACCGCTTCCGGGTTATGTCTGTATAATTCAAGAGCAAAAGTTTCTGTCAGCTCATCCCCTCGATTTTGCCAATTTATATCGTTCCTACTCCATTGCCAATATGGTTCCAAGAAAAATAATGGACATATTTTGATATAAAATATACCCGGCATTTCATGATCAATGTAATATTTTTGTAATTTGATATATTATCATTATAAATTCCAACGTCCACAGCAAGTTTTATAAAAAGTTATGTCACATCAACCGATAATTTACAAGACGCGCAAGACTATTCGATGAACATTGAATTTCAAACAATTAAAATACATGTGTATATTAAATAAATAAAACACTTAAAGACAAAACCTGACATCATATTTTGTTGCTTATAGAAAACTATATGTATTTCTATAGATATATAAATTACAACATGTTTATTTTAATGTAAATGAATTAAACGAGAAATTCATTATTTTTAATAAAATTTATTTAATTATGATGATTTGCAAAAATTTACCAAAATGCAGGAAATATAGTTCAGGATAGATTAAATTTTAACTTATACTTGTTTACCTGATTTCTTTCTTAATAACGCTTCGCCTATAACTTATAAAGTTGTCTCTTAGGCATCGAGTAAATAATCGATCGGATTTCATCTTCTGAAAAAGAATCTCATTCTTCAAAAGATGGGTTTGAAGCTGTTCGACACTTGTTGAGGTGGCGGACCAGGTCTTACCCTTCCCATAATTGTTCAATAGGATTCGTGCCAATAAATTGTAGTAATCCCTACATTCTCCGAGTAATCGGTAATTCGATCCACATGCGGTTGAACATTAAGCATTAAAACGAAGTTTGCCGCATTATATGGAAGAACTCCCCCAAGTACCTTACTGAAGTTAAAGATCCATTCTGTACGATATTGGTTCAGGAAGGGTTTAAACGTTGATTCGACCCCATATCATAACTGACTGTGTTTGAAAAGGCTGTGACACACGCATGGCACATGAAGCCTTCTCCAGATTTTCTTCACGCACGGTCATCTGATTGTCACAAACCAAACCGGCACTCATCTGTGAAGAGAACAACCCCCTTTTTGTTCAAGCGTCCAAGCTAGATGTCGATTTGCGAATAGTCGCCTTTCTACTTGATGCCTCTGTAGATGTACGGAACCTGATGAGGGACGTCAGACTAGGCTACTCTCACAAAGCCTTCTGATGACGTTACATTTCGGACCGTCTGGAGTTGAGAACCTACAAGGAAACCGTTAAATGACGGTTCCTTAGTGCGGTAAGAGCAATAAAAGGATCGTCTTTAGCTGTTGCACATCGCGGCGGTTTATGACCACATTGTTATGATCGAGAGAGACTTCCTGTGGCTTCAACCGCTGTAGGCCATCTCCTTGGCCAAAGCATGTGCCCAACGAGATCTTCTCGACTTAAAACGATGCTGTCTGTTTTTTTTTGTTTTTGTTTTTTTTCTACTGATGAAACTGAACTGGTTTTCTTTTTTTTAATTACATTAGTAACATTAGTAACACACTATAAAGATGAACAAAAAGTCTTTAATATTGTATTTACATTAAACATTTACATTACAACTATTAATCTTTATACATAGTTATTTTGGAAAAACAAATATATACTAGGGTCTGGTTTTGTCTTGGGTCGTATATTATTGTTAATACCTACAATAACAATTATTATTAATAAATTAAAACAAAGTAAAGTAAAAAGAACTAGTAAAAAGAGAGCATACAAAACCAAATACAATTTATATATGGGTCTCTCTCTCACACTTTCACTTTCTCTCTCTCTCTCTCTCTCTCTCTCTCTCTCTCTCTCTCTCTCTCTCTCTCTCTCCCTCATTCCCTTTCTCTCTCTCATATGCACACACTTCCTTAACTAACTAATTGAATTAATTTTACAAATGAAAAACAGATTTATACAAAAATAGAAATGTTCTCGCTTTCTCTCCCTCTCCCTCCCTCCCTCTCACTCCCTCTCTCTCTTTTTCGCTCCCTTTCAAGCTCTCCTTTTTTTTATATATTTATTTTTTTTATAAAGAGGGAGAGAGGCAATTTATTGGGTTAGCAAGAAAATACTGACTTTTTTATAGTATGCATATTTTTATTTTTTTATACCTGGCATGTTTTTAACTATTCTAAGATGTATGGTACATTGTTTGCTTTTAATTGTTACCATCTTTCAGGTCCATACCTGTACCTTTCGCATAAAACTTCCCATCTTTTAAGCCAAGAAAAATTAAACTGTTGTTTCAGCACTTTCAAAGTTTGGGCCCTTTAAAATTTTTGTAACGACCGAATTAAATAGTAGTTATAAGATGAAGTGTACGGAGAGTATGGCAGGTGTGATAATATATCCCAATTTAGATTAGTTAATAATTGTTTATCCCCAAAGCAACGTGGGGTCGTGCGTTGTGACGGAGAAAGACTACACCTTTTCTCTTTACAAGGGCAGGCCGATTTTGTTTTATTTGAAGGTCTAAATGGTTTAGATTTTCACATATAAATCACTATTGGTCATTTGCCTTTGTGGTGAAAACTCAAAATGCAAAGGGCTGACCTGTCTCGCTAAATGCACAGCTTATTATTTTCGAAAATTTGTTGTTTTGGAACAACTGGGAGCTGTTGATTAGGGTGGCAATAAGCTTTATCTTTTTGTATGTGATCTATTTTATATCACCTGTTACCAATCTATGTAGAAATGGGTGGTAAGAATGATGACAAAGGAGTGAAGAGCAAATTGATTTCGTGTGGTACCCGTGTAGCGTACATTGGATCAAATCCAAGCCTTTGGATGTGGTGTCCAATGGTTGTATGGGAAACGTTTAACATCTCCCCTAGTTCTAGGGTCGTCAAAAAAGGATTCTCTTCTAGCCTATGAACAATATGTCGTCGCCGACTTCAGGACGTCCATTGCGCGCAAAATCTTCAAGAACAAAATTCCTTTCTCTAAGTCGAGCAAACCACCGCTGGACTTTACGAAACACTGCGCACAAATATATAATAAAATATAAAATAAAAAACATATCTAATAATAAATTATTGAATTATTTAATCCTCATAATATCTTAAGTGATTTTCGAACATAAACTAAATAATTATTTGGCTACTTTTTGATGGTGACCATCCTGATTTTGTGGAACTCCGTAATATTGCAAGCCTATTGTGGAAAAGTCAATTCATTTTCTACTCATCACTTGATATTCAGTTATTTGTGATTATTAATTATACTTGGTTTGTTTAAAGAATTTTTGTTGTCTTTGTACAATAAACATAGAGAGGTTCTGTTCCGTTCTTATTTCTGAATACTTGTATCACACCGTTGTAACTATCCTCACATTTTATGTAAGGTTTTGGGTGAGATAAAAAAAGTCAGTGTCACGAGCGGGATTCGAACCCACGACCTTCGGCTAAATATGCCGCTGCTCTACCACTTGAGCCATCGTGACTTCGATCCACTCGGACACTAACTTCCCATCTTAACCACCCTTCTCGCTCCTTTTTGCCATTTTTCAATTAATTTTTATCTCAACCAATAACTTACATATAGATCAATTAATTGAAATGTGATTTGGTCAATCGGACTACGAAATCTAATAGATTAAATATTTAAAATGAAGTATAGCAAGTTCTCCGCAGCCATTTCATTTGTCGACGAGAATCGGATAGATTACCAGAAATTTAATGGATTTGTGATTATGTTCGTGTAATATTATTTTATTTTTTGTTGATTTTCTTTATGTAGAAAAAGTAGTAACAGTTTAATGATTGAATTTTGATTTTATTTTGAAAATTTTGAAATTATTAAGTTGTTACAAATTCTTAAATTTTTTCTCCTGGAATTATTCAATTTTTCGAGATTTATTTATACAGTTAAACCTAAATCGAATGCAAACAGCTAGTGGCAACGTTATAATCGTCATTAACCCTCAAATATCTCGAAAGAAAAATAAAACTAAATCCGACAATTACCGTGGGGGGTCAATGAATTTTTCCGTAAATCCCATCCTCTGCGCCCTGCCCGATCTAAAAATGATCGGGTTTTAATGAAATAATTTAATACGAGCACGAAGGGCGCTAATGGTTATTTGAGGTTCCTGCTTTTGTCTTGATCCGAGGGACTAAGGACACATGGCCCATCGGTTTCCTCATAATCACAGCACGTCGGAGTCAGCTGCTGACACAAACAAGTAAACAAGATAAAGATACCTATGGTCCTTAACCCTCACACATTCCGTTTGGATATTGTTCGAGGTGGCGTGATTTTTATCCTGGGCTTTTATATTCAACTTATCCTCTCATTGAACACTTAATAATTATTTTAACAAAGTTATTTGTTTAATCATTAGTCATTTAATGAAAATTATACAGTGTTTAATTATTGATATATAATATTAACTGAATATGGTTGAAATTATTTTTAATAAGGACAAAGAATCTGATTCATTCGAAATCTTGATCTTCGCAATGAATCCGGCTTATTTATTTCCACCGATGACAAGAAAATATTCATAAAAAATTCGTAATTTCAATTTTTTAAACCTACTAGGTTTTGAAAGCTATTTTTTAAAAATTAATATTTTGACTGTTCGAAAGTTTGAAATTAAAAAATAAATGTTTAATTTTTGAAAGCTACTGTCAAGTCCTAGTATTGAGTCAGGTACCTCAGTGTGACTCATATCGGAGCTTTTAAATCTACGGTCCGCACGATTTAACTGAGAACAAATGAGCTCATCATCAATCATTTTGCATTGTTTACTAATCTAAAATTCTTATCGATCAATACACAAAAAAAACTTTCTATGGCGGATTCCAATTTGGAAAACGGGCTCAATGAACGTATCGAAAATTGCAAAGGAACCGAATTCCAACATCATAGGGTCATCGCACTTGTGCTTAAACTGAGTGAGTTTAAATTCTGCCTACCTATTACTTTGAATGGGGCCTTTTGGCGACAAACCACGAAAACTTGTTTGTCTAGTTTGTTACGAACCAAACGGTTTTGATGATATCTCTCCAGGATACGAATAGGAGTTCAACTATTTCAAGTACATTTTTTTCAGTTTTTTACACTGAATGCTTAAATTTATAGTTTGTTTTGATGGTCACGGAAAGAAAGTTTTATTTCGTTGTATTTTAGGTTTATTTATTAGGTATAATCATAAATTTTTGGAGCGTCAGTGGCCGCAACGGTTTATTCGTTGACACGGCGCTCATCACAGTAAGGTAAAGGTTCCGGGTTCGAACCCAGCTTTTACAGGAGGACTTCTTATTCTCTCATTGAACTCTCAATAATTATTTTTCAAATTTATTTGTTTGAATATTAAATAATTAATGAAAATTATACAGTATTTAATTATTTATTATTATATTAACGGAATATTGTAAAAAATATTTTTAATAATAATTAAATGGTTTGCTGTTTATTTTAAAACTTTATTATTTTTAACAAAACTTTTCGACCTCATGTTATGAGTCCTCTTCAGTGTTCATTTACAATCGTCTATCCATTGGACTTCCCAACAACTTTTGTTTACAAACACAAAAGAAAATCCATGCTGCAGAATATGTTCAATACCCTACAATACAAATTCTTAAAAACATTTTAGCATAAATCTTGTATGATAAAATGCTACGAGAAAAAATATTATACTGAATAATTAATAATAATGCAGGCCTAGACCGTTTTTACATTCATTTTGCTATTATTAATAGAAGTGAAAAATTAGTAAATGTGATTCGTGGGCCAGTACACTCGTTGTTACTAATTAATCAACTATTAACACTATGTTTAAATTTTTTACATAGCTTTAAGTTTTGTGATTTAATTTTTATCAAAATATGTTAATTATTCGTTATTTAAATAATTTTTTTTATTCATAATTTGTTGGATTCGTGATTAGAAAAACACCTTTTTCATACTTTTGCCTTTATTCGAGCCTTCAAGGCATAGTGTGGCACTATTCTTGTGGTGTTGTGTGAAATTTACTTTATGCCCTGAAGATGACCCGAATAAAGGACGAAACGTCGGTAAAAAAAATTTTGACTGATCCTCACGAATCCAACAAATTATTAACTTTACAGTGGAATATATAAAATTGTTGCTGTTACGTTTTCTATAGGAAATTTGTGACTTATGCATTCCAGTATTGTGCATTCATTTTTACAGGATTTAACTTACGAATTGATGACATCCTGCATCCCTTTAATAAAATAAATCTTTAAGTTTTCAATTAAAAATAATTTTTATGACGTTTTGTATTGGTGGGATTTGATTACTAATAAATGATCAAACGCAAAGCATTTTAAAACATAGTTTTACTCTAATTATTGTAGTGTTAATGACACGCTTGCTGTCACTGTTTATATTAGTCATTTTAGTGTTTATTGTTTTCTGATTGGCTGTTTATGTTTATTGTTTTGAGAATCAATGTTCTGCCAAATTAGTATTTTCCTTGGTTTTTAAATAGTAGTGTTTATAAAATGTATGCTTTTGCGTTTCCTATTGAAAGGGGTTTCGTCCTTTTCCAATCGTCTCTATGTTTTTTGTTGTTTGATTTATATTTGACATTTGCATGGTTAGTCTTTTCTGAAATAGAGCATAATCTATTATGGTCGTCTATTTCTCGCTCGATTGTTTGTCTGTTGTCGTTCTGCAGAACGGAACTTTGTTGGTAATATTGATGAACGGAATAGTTTTGATAGATATTGTATTTGCAGTGCTTTATCCTTGTCGGATTTTCGTAATCAGTAGTTTAATATGGGGAAACATTTTGGAGAAAAGTGTGCCGATTTAAAAAAAATTACTTAATTCAACTAATTATTCTTTCTATGTAAGATCTTGGTTAGGTTGAAAAAGTTATTGTTACGAGCGGGATTCGAACCTACCAGCCGAAGGTCGTGTTTACGAATCCCGCTCGTCGTACTAAATTTTCATCTTAACCAAGACATTACATTCAAAGAATAATCAATTGGAATTTATTGTAAGGTTTTATATTGAGTATTTGTGTATTAATTATAAAAAATTATCTACCTATCACTTTGGCTTAGAAACCGCGTAAGGGATGGCGAGTTGTAGTTCGTTCTGGCAATATACACCAGAAAAATTAATAGCAACATTCAAAAAATAATTTGAACCACTTCTAGAGTTATCTCATGAGAACTGTTTTATTCTTTGAAAAGGTTTCTTTTTAAAACAGGTTGTGACCCGAAAGGCGTTGCTACCACCTTAATTTACGAATTATAACGTTGCATGTAAATAAATTTTGTTTAAGTTAATTGTGGTATAAATTAAACATTTATTGTAAGTATTAATTTAATTATGTTTAGTGGTCTAATTGACCAAATTACTTATTTCAACTAATTATTCTTTTTATCTTGGTTAAGATGAAAAAGTTAGTATCACGAGCGGGATTCGACCCCACCAGCCGAAGGTCATGTGTTCGAATCCCGCTGGTGACACTAAATTTTCATCTCAACCAAGGCCTTACATAAAAAGAATAATTAATTGAAATTTATTATAAGGTTTTATATTGAGTATTTGTGTATTAATTATAAAAAATTATCTACCTATCACTTTGGCTTAGAAACCGCGTAAGGGGTGGCGAGTTGTACTTCGTTCTGGCAATATACACCAGACAAATTAATAGCAACATTCAAAAAAATTATTTGAACCAGTTCTAGAGCTGTTATATTTTTGAAAAGTTTTCTTTTTAAAAAAGGTCATTTTGTGACCTGAAAAGGCGACGCTATCACCTAATTTACGAATCATAGCGTTGCATGTAAATATATTTTGTTTGAGTTAATTGTGGTGCAAATTAAACATTTACTGTAAATATTAATCCATTTATGTTTAGTGGTCTAATTGACCAAATTACTTATCTCAACTAATTATTCTTTTTATCTTGGTTAAGATGAATAATTTAAATTAAACAATTAAATTAAAAGGAAAATGAGAATAACTGACCTACAAATATTATTATAAAACAATACAATAAATTTCATTTATTCTTTTTATTTAAGGTCTTGGTTGAGATGAAAATTTAGTGTCAAGAGCGGGATTCGAACACACGACCTACGACTGGTGGGTTCGATTCCCGCTCATAGGAAAAAGAATAATTAATTGAAATATATTGTAAGGTTTTATATTGAGTATTTGTGTATTAGTTATTTTCATTTGCCCTTTATTTTAATTGTTTAATTCAATTTACTTATTAAATTATTTTACTATTTGATGACATGCTGTATTTAAATTTTATGTATGAATTATTATTGAGCTCTTGTCATGTTTATAAAAGTGTTCTTGCTGCGTATTCCAATTGAAACTAGCGAATTGTTTGTATTCTTCTCGATCTTTTGTGTTTGAGTACGAATCGACGACATGCCACACCCGGCTTTTCACTCCGTGTAATCCCGTCCGCTTTGGAAATCACACGATTCCTGGTGACGGCTCAAGTGAGTCAGTCAGTTTCTCGGTTCGAAGAACACCTGTTTACAAATATCGTACCCTCGCGAGCCAAGGCGAAGATACCGACTCGGGGGCCCCCCTCTTTTGCCGGGTAACAGGCCCCGAACCATGAACACGGCTGACTCAGTCAACATCGTCTGCATCGTTCGAAACGGACCGTCGAGGGGTCGCCAGATGCAAACCTGATTCGGTACGGTAAAATGACAGTTTGTGACAAGTGTTGTGATCAGTTTTAAGTGAATTTTTTTATTGATCCAACATCGGATAGCCTCAGGTATGAATATATTAAAATTCAATTGGAAAAACATTCCTTAAAAAATTTTTATACATAAATTGTTAAACATACTTTTGGCCACTCTTAGTAATAAATTACGACACACGCTACATATTTTTAAAATTATTTGGACAACTTTGCTTAACAATAGAAATATCGACCACTTTTTCACTCACGATGACTCTAGATCAAGGTATAGTCTCGAAGAAGAATGGCAAAATCAGTTGTTACTTCAGGCAGTATAAAGATACTGGAGGCAGCAATAACTGAATTTGCTTCCTTCTTCATGACCATGCCTTGATGCAGAGTAGTCGACAATGATTAATGTATGATCATTTATTAATGATTATTGCATGATATAAATAAATATGATACTAACACAAAATGTATCACTTTACATGTTACTGTTGACGTAAACGCAAAATATTCAAAACTGAGCTACAGGTTTTTTTTATTCATCTCTATAAATAGGTAAAAAAATAATAGTTTAAATGATTATTGTATAACTACAGTAATTATCAGACAAAAATCGTAAAAATAAATAAAATCATTGGAATTTAAAATTTATATGTTGAATAATGCTATAATGCTTATACATTAATTTCTTTATTAATCCAAATAAAGTGTACTAATGTTTTTATTAGGCTAGACAATAAATAAACATATGTTCAAAATCTTTCCAATAATATTTTTTTTTCGTGGAAAAGAAAAAATAATTTTTTTTGAACATATCGTTCGGATTTGCCAATTTGTTTTAGATAAGTTAAGAATTTTAAAAAAATATTTTATTTCATTCAAATGAATAGTTGTATTTTCGGATTTTTTAATAAATAATTTTTCCACTTCATCACCCCGACAGATTATTAAAATAAAACGAGTTCTTAATATTAGTAGCTTACTTCCTACTTTCTTAAATTATTTATGTTCTAAATGTTTTCAAAATGGTATACGTAGAAATGTTTTTCCAATAATAATAATAATATTCATCTCAACCAAGACTTTACATAAAAAATAATTAATTGAATGAAGTAATTTTGTCACTAGACCACTAAACATAATGGATTAATAATAAAAATGTAAAAAAAAATTAGCATTGTATAGAAAGCTTTAGTATCAGTTTGATCATTATCGTTTTTATTTTATTGTAGTTTTTTTATATTAATTCGCAAGTCTCTTTTTACAGTATTGAGTAATAAAGCGCTTAATGACATTGTTTTCCTATGAGGTTAGCACAGAAAAACAAACGATCTCTGCACTAGATTGCTATTGAAAAGAGAGTCGTGACAGTTTTAACTTGGTGTTTAAACCTATTTCTCTTCTAGTTTTTTCCTATTATTAAACTATATATTATACAGATAATGATTATTAGGAGATCGTGAGGTGCGGACTGGGTTGACGTAGGTTTTAGAAAAACATTTTCTTTATCATGCCAATGTTTCGTTCTTTATTGAAACCATCTTCAGGGCTCAAAGTGTTTGTTTTCCGTGTAGATGTGTCATTCTGTCTGTCATGTTGAGAGTGCCTGTTACATATAATAGAGATAGTTATTTTTTATGTTATTTTATAAGCCTCAAGCAGTTAGTTACCTTTATAGTCGTTTTCTTTTCTTATTTTTTGTATAACACTATATAAATTTTCTTTAAATTCCTTTGTCCAATGATTTGACAGCATCAGTTTTAGCAGGGATACAAATGAAATCATTTCATTATTGCTTACAAATAAATTAATTTAATTAATTGTCCTTTGTAAGACTTCATGAGTGTTGGGACGTGAACCCAGGCCTGTAGTGACTTGTCAATTGTGCTGCTATTGATTTCAAAAGTCGCGATTGTCTTTAAACGGTTTTCAATTTGTTTTCATCATCTGTAAATTTAATTGTACAAGAAGTCCCATTGTTAATGCAGGATCCATTAGATATAATATTTTGATAGCTTGTTTCAACAATACATATTGTCTTTCTATTAATTTATTCTAGATGGAATGATAAAAATTCTGTTTGTATTTAAATTAGAACCTTTTTTTCAAAACGTATTGTATGAATTTAGTTAATTACCAGATATAAAAAATAAAATTGCAACAGGGGCACAATAGGAGTTGTTCATAATAAATTATGTAAGCATTAACATATGCTTTTTATTAGGGTGATACCAGGTTGAAAAATATTAGACAGGTGTTCGAGCGTTTTTCCCCCTAGGATCCGAGAAAAAAATAGTTTAGGGAATTTAATAATTATTTTTTTATATGGCTACCTGCCTTTTTTCTGTATGCATTTCAAATTTTTTACATTATCAGTCAATTTGTTTGTTTAGCTAGGTTAAGAAAATAATATGCAGGAATGTATTTAATGATATTAGTTATATTCTGTTTACAAAAACTAAGATTTATTTTAAGCACCCTTTAAATATCTAAATACTAATATTCATTTTATAATTGTTTTTGTATTGGTTCAATTTTGCACATCGCCGATGTTCTCTGTTCCACCTGAAAATTCATAATTCGACTGACTTTTTTTTTTAAATTCAAAGTTTATTTACAACAGTTAGAAAGCCGAGTCTACTATCAGCCAGTGTCAACAACGTTTTAATTTTGTCTTTGTAAGTAGAAAATAAATAATGAGTGAGCCCAAACTTCCCAATTTTTATTTTTATTTTATTCTACTGCGGTTTTGTGTAGTACATGAAGTCTTAAGGTTCTATATAATTTCATAGACCTCAATGGAACCGTTTGAAAATTACAATTTTGTGATTTAAAAAAAAAATCCTGAGTCGTTAGAAGGTGAAAAGTTTAAACCAAAAATTTATTTAAGGGTATTTTTTGGGATCAAAAAATAAATATCAATTTTGGCATATGTCAATGCATATATACAATGCCCCAAATACTTTGGGTAGCTAATATAATTATAATTTATTAGTAAAGTAGGCAAAAAGAAATATTTTACAAATGCGATTCGATTTCGCTTTAAGCTCTCTTTAAACAGGGATTTTTATATAAAATAAATCAAAAACAAACCTTTAATACCGATTATTTCCTCCCCTGGCACGAATCAAATCCGTTAAACGCGTTTTCATTCTTTAGAAAAGATTTCTGATAAAATGCTGAAAAATTCTTTCCCATTCATCAAGAGTAGACGTTTCCAGTTCTTCTAGTGTGTTCGGACCTGGGTTTCGCCGTCGTACTCGTCGCTTAAGTTGGTCTTAAATGTGTTCGATGGGGTTCAAATCCGGACTTCGAACTGGCCACACAAAGCACTCAATGCCAACCTCATACAATAGGTGCTCTATGTGGCCTGTCATTATCCGGCATTAGCAAGAATATCTCACCGATGTTGGGAGCAAATGGCATTACATGTTTTTCGATGTTTTGCAAGTATCTCTCTGAAGTTAGATCTTCCTCATACAACAACCAATTCGTTGGGGGCCTCCATGGAAATGCCACCCCAGAACATCAATGGCCCAGCGTGGAATGCCAGCTGAGGAATGATAAAACATGGGGCGTACCTTTCCCCTGAGAGTCTCCATATCCACTAACACACCTCATCTATAAAGAGAATTCTTCCTCGACCTTCCAATGGCCAATTCACATGTTTCACCTGCGAATTGAAGTCTGGCCATTCTCTGAACTTTGGTATGAAGAGATCCACGAGCCGAGAACCCGCCCTGAGGTTTTTTCATTGACCCTTCTTTAAGTCCTGGAGAAAAGATCTAGGTCGACCCAGACCTGGCCTTCTAGTGTGAAACCCTTTTTTTCTGAAGCGCCGAACCCTTCCTATTGTAGAGCAATTTTCATTCAGTTTCCTACGACTTCATGATGGCTGTACCCTTCCTCTAATAATGTTATGACACTGACACAGTCATGTTCACTCAACTGCCTGACTGGAGCCATGAAAAAAGGTTTAAGAATAACATCAAATGAAATCACTGGAAAAAGAAGAAGAAAGAAAACAATAATATGAAATGAAATCATCAAAGGAAAAAGAATGTAACTGAAAGCGATCTTTAGGCGTTGCAAAATGGAAGGGCGTAATGCTACTATTGTGCAAATAAGATTAGTCAATACAAAATAAATAAAGAAAATAAACAAAACACTATATACAGTTTATTTTGATTACGATAGCTCCTAATTCCTGTAATGTAGAAAGGTAATGGATTTAATTTTAAACTAAAGTGGTGCGTTAAATTTGTCCATTACTGTATTATATCTTATTTACTATGATGTTCCATTTTATTTTATTATCCTTCGTTAAAAAAAAACTAATCAATTGGTGTATAATAACCTTGAAATACATGCACAACCAAGTCAAAAACTAAACATTTTTGAAGAATGGGGGGGGTTCGTGGGTTCGAATCCCTCTCGTGCCATTAACTTTTTTTCATCTCAACTAAAAACCTTAATTAATTGTAATGTTTAATTGGTCTAGCGGACCACGAAATTAGTGAATTTTTGAAGAATGTTGAAACTAATACCTTTTTTCTTGGCTACCAAGCATTGGCATATAAATTATCAAGCAAAAAGCTCTCTTTGCATGTCCAATAATTAAATTTATAAATTTGGCTTTTTTTTTCAAAGAAATGATAACGACTATGTATAAAGTTAAAAATTATAATGGTTTATTACAACACAAACATATCTACACGCACTGCGAAACTGTAAGGAGAAGTTAAACAAAATTAATGGTGTCATTATTAATTAACAAAATATTAATATATTTCATGAAAGTTTCAGATAGGTATGAAAGTTTCTTGACTGTTACAAATGATTAGAAAAAATTGCTAAAACTAAAAACTATTTTCTTAGTAATGTATTTAACAAATAATAACTAATTTAATAAAGTTTTATATTTATATTTTACATTTATGCGAATATCCTGTTTTGCAAATATTCTGTAATTAATCATTAGTAACTGCAGTAATTTCATCTTTTGAAAATATTCGTAATTCGTTATCCAAATATTTACGAATTACTAACCTCTCTGTCTAATATCGGCTGCTCGATTAAATAATTAATTTATTCTGACTAACTAATACTAACAATCTTTGTAGTTGTGCTAAAAAGATTAGCTGTAATCGTTGTTTTTTAATTATAATCTTTGCTTTTTTGACGTATCATCCGTATCGTCACTTTTTCAGATACAGATTTTGATTATTTTATTGCAGCTTCTTTATCGCATACGTAAATCCTTTTTCCTTCTATAAATGAATATGCTTATTAAAAAAAACCTTAGCAATGTTTTAAGTTTTTTTAAATATAAACCAAAAATTTCATTTTTCTGAAAGTTTTTGTTGAACTATTTTTCCCACCGGAAAATAATTGTACTTGCCGATAAATGTAAAATATTTTCACAGTTTTATAAAGGTACCACATTTATCAAGATCGTCTGCTTTTACAAAAAATTTTGTTTAAAGTGTTTGATTAGATTGAAAGCTTTACACAAAAGAATTGAATTATTTTTCCATCTAGATTATTCATGATTTTTAAAAAATCAGAGTTTAAATAAACATATAATTATTTATTAATGGTAATATACATATATCGATTAGTTATTAAACATATCTATAATAGATTTCTTGTATGTGTTCTTCTATTTTATTTTCCAATAAAAATCCAACAAATTTCGTTTAGTCGATCAATCTGTTACATAGACTATGGCTTCATATATCTTTGCCTAAATTTTTTATATTTCTTCATGTTACGCCTAGAAACAATAAAACGTTGAAACATTTATTATTCCGTTAGTTGAATACCTAAATAAATTAATATTACAATGTTTTCTCCAGAAAGTCGTTATTTAAAATTTAGAAGTGATTTATCTGTATATAAAAATTCTGATAGGGCGATTTTGAGCAATCGGTTCCTTCGTAAAGCTATCGAGGAATATGTCGTCTTTGTAAGGACTTTAAAACCATTTTTACTGTCTTACACGGTTAATTAAAATAAAATTCTTCTTACAGTAGTTAAAACCGTGTGTTCAAACCATAATGAATGTATGAGTTTAGCATAGTAGAGTGGACGAAATCTACCACTCCTCCATCCAACAGTACAATTGCAACCTCCATTAGGTTATCTTATCACATAAAACCCACACATCTGCCCATTTATCATAAATGGAGAAAAATAATAACAATATTTGATTCAAATTCAAAATCATCTTACACACAATTTTTAGTAAATACACCTATCTGATAGGTGGAAATTTTGTTAAGATAATGTAGGACTACCTAAGTTATCTCATTTTAAAAAAAATTTGGATAATTCAATATTCGTCTAAAAATAACATGACACTTTTTATATCTTATTCACATATTACAAGATGTATATAAATCATTTCTTTAATGAGCCTTCTGGTAATATTTGTCACAATTCACAAATTTTACATTACCCAATCAAAACTGTGGTCTGAGTTATGGACGTCGTCTGTAAACGCAGTCACAGTCAGATTTGTGGATACATATTGTATTTTTAATTAGCTTATTAGGGATGGTTAGGGTTATTGTAAGTACATTTACATTACACGATAGGCTAGTCAGTTTTTGTTAACATTACTTTTATACATTTCAGGTACTTTTCAGTTTTGAAAACGCGTTTTTATTTAGACTGTTTCTACGCTTAAACGCCACATTTATTCTTGTTGCCTGCTTCTAAATAAAATGAATGCATATAATACTTTTTAATTTGGGTTATGTGTATATTATAATAACTGACATTATTTAGGACAAATGGGCAGATGTTAGCTTTATCAGACCTAATGGAGGTTACATTTGTAATTTAGAATGGACGGGTAGTGGATCTCGCCCACTCTACTTCGCTCATCAGTTATTAAGGCTGAAGTCGTAATTTTTATTATCGAAATAAATGTTTATATTTGCTTAAGCGTGTAAATCGTTAGAAACAGTTTTACAGTCCTTATTAAGGGGATTCTCAAAAATATGAAAAAAGAAATTAAATTAAAAAGAAATTAATTTTCTTCTTGTCAAATCATATTATTCCTTATATTTTTTACATACCTTTGTATTACTGAGGCTGATTTCAAACATGTCAAGAAATGTTTAAGAACGTATTATTTAGACACACCACTGGGTAATAGAATTTAGGTATAGTATAATCTAACACTGTATTTATTGGCCTATAAATATTAACATTTATCATTCCACATTTCAGTGCTGAGGGGAAGTCATCATTAATTTGAATAAAAGTGGACACGAACACTCTGGATCAGGGTATGGTCTTGGGAAGAAATCAAATTAAGAAAATTAGTGAAAAGAAATAAGCGTGGTTTACCAACTTAACTGTAACGATTGCGACATTAAATATATAGAACAAAGGGGTAGAGAAATAAAAACGAGAGTTCAATAACACTTGCCAAAATCAACCAAATTTTCGGAATTTAAGGACCATCTAAAAAAACACAATTTAAATTTAAATACAATAGTGATACATAGTTTCAATAAAGGGAGGGAACTAGATTGGTTTGAGAAATTAGAAATTAAAAAATGTAAAATTGAACATGGAGATAAATGCATTAATAATATGGTGGTTTTTGATCTACTTCCTATTTTAAATATGCACATAAATAATATTAGACGTACAAAATAATAAATTTTTTTATTAATATTNTTATATTTAATTGTGTTATAATTCCCGATTTTCGCACGTGATAATTGAGGGGCATTAAAAACCAGCTTTTTCATTTGAACGTCTTGATGTCGAACGTCGGGGGACCGGGGGGTTCAGTCGTGCAATTCATGTCGAGAGACGTGGTTGTAGAGCTTCTTCAACCTGATGATGAGCTGTAGGCTCGAAATCCGGATCGTTTAAAAATAACTTAATGTGAGTAAGAACTATCTTTTTAAAAAGATCAAATTAAGTTGTTACTGCCAAGCTTTCGACTTATTTTAAGGTCATCAAAAACAATCTTAAATTTTTTTAATTTGGTTTTTACGGGCGATCTCAAATTTCCACGACCGACTCAATCACACTGTCACAGTCCCCATGGCAATGTTGGGCCTGAGCCGGTCTTGAAGGAAATTTGAGATCGCCTGTAAAAACCTTAAATATGTCAATCTGTGGGCATATTTAAATTGTTTTTTGCTCTGATGATGACTTTAAAATAAGTCAAAAGCATGGCAGTAACAACTTAATTTGATCTTTTTAAAAAGATAGTTCTTACTCACATTAAGTTGTTTTTAAACGATCCAGATTTCGAGCCTACAGCTCATCATCAGGTTGAAGAAGGTAGTAACAACTGAATTTGCTTTCTTCGTCAAGACCATACCTTGATCCAGAGTGTTCGTTAGTGAAAAAAGTTATCCATATTTCTAATTCACTACTTTCGTGGTCCGCTTGACCAATTAATTTATGACAATTAATTAAGGTTTTTAGTTGAGATGAAAAAAAGTTTATGGCACGAGAGGGATTCGAACCCACGACCTTCGGCTAGATACGCCGCTGCTCTAACACCTGAGCTATCGTGACCTCGATCAATCGGACATCAACTCCCCTTCTCAACCCCACCTTATCAGTTTTCCCTCCTTTTGCCATTTTTCAAACTCGAATTCGAATCCCTCTCGTGCCATTAACTTTTTTTCATCTCAACTAAAAACCTATATTTCTAATACTGAAAATGAAGGTGAAGCAAGTGTTCAACTTGAACACCTGAAATTACCATGATTATGGAAGAAAGGAAATGCCAACTCAAGAAATAATAAAATAATTATGGTCATAAATCAGTCCTTTACGTATTGAATTTTTATGAATAAACGAAAGAATGGTATCATTGTTACATTATTTATGTCCGTTTTATTAAAAATTGTTTACATTTTTCATGTACTTGCATTACTTTTATCTTCCAAAAATTTGTCTCTATTTCATCGACTTTGAAAAAGTCATTATCGTACTATTATGTCATGTGAAAAATAGAGAATAAGAACCAAGCTGTTTATGTCCCATTTTGCCTGACATACGCCTGATAGACCATTGATTTTTTTATATCAGTAAAATAACGTTGTTTTCTATTAGTGAAAATATGTAAATAGGTAGCAGGTTTGAAACGTTAGTTAAATAAAATTTCGACCTTATTTTGTTATGAAAATATTGCTTTAGAAAATTGATCTAGCCACTAATCTGCTGTACGTACTTTGATTAAATTTATCATTGGGAAAAGGAAATAGTTTTATTAAAAATCCGGGAAGCACCATGACGAACTGCTTCTTCTCGAGAATTGAATACAAACATTTTATTCAATTTTTTTAGAAACAGGATCCGCCAGAGAGTAGCGACTTTCACCTTGTATGAAACTTGTAAATGATAACAAATATCTGTAATTTTTTATATATAATATTTGACCTCACACTTTGTTTAAATAACATATAATCAATTTTTTTTACAAATAGAAGGTTGTTTGTAAATTGTTTAAAAAACACAAGGTCGTAATTTTCGTATTGTAAATATTGTGATAATATTCCGGATAAACTATATTAAATATTACGAATATGTGTTCTTTTCTCATGTGAAATTTGCTTGCTCAGAACGATTGTTCAGGTTGGTTATTAAAACAAAAATAGACTTGTGTTACAAAAGAAAAATATTTTCTACGTTTTCTACACACAGGATTATTTGTAACGCCGAAACACCATTTGCAAAGTTGTGATGTTAAAAATAAAACACAAGGGATGAATCATCTTTGACATATGTCAAAGAAAATTAACATATTACAACCAACCGAGAACTGAAATGAAAACGTTGTCAATGAACCGTTGCAACAGTTCAGCGGAGTCGGCAACTTTAAGAACGTTTTGAGTAAGCGGATGTATTTTAAAAAATCTAATACAGTGTGAATTTCTCCAAGAGAGGCCTGGTGATGAATCCACGAAATGGGTACATAGTCCGAATAGTTTAAAAAATTTGAAAACATCTATGATAGTTTTGTATCTTTGGAGAAAAAGATACAATCACGTAACGTTTCGTCTATTACAACACGTACATCTGTTAATACAAACAGTACAACAATTGTAAGTAGGTAACTGAAGTAACTAAGTGGATATCATTCAACCGTATTGGGTTAATTCGTCAACAATCACAACCGGAAGACTCAGATTGCTATTGGAATAAGCGAAATAAAACTCACCCAAGATTTAGATCTCAAATCAAACAATATTTTTATTCTCTACTCGTTATTTTTGGTCAATTTAACAGTTTTTCTATTATCTACATTTAACCAAACTCTATTCATTTATTAAACATAGAAAAATTACTGTTTTTTCTTTTTTAAACCAAAAGTTCACAAAAATCTGTTTATGAGCTAGTTTAAAAATAATTCAATTCAGTATATTGTTGAATAGGTTATATTGTGATCCTTGGAAATAAATCTATGATTTATTTTATTTATTTTTTACGAGGGTATTTCAACTATGTACAAGGATATATGAGCCCTCGTGGTGCTGGTGTTTTTTAAAAAATAAGTCCATTTGTAAGTACGTCGAAAGCTGGATTCTATCCCATACTGGAATGCATAAGTCACAAATTTCCTATAGAAAACGTAACAGTACAATTCTATAAATTCCACAATAATGTAAATAAAGAAGGTGTGTTTTTTTAGTGACCAGTTGTTGAATAATTTTTTGGATTCGTGAGGAGCGGACAAAAATAAGATAGTTTAGAAAAACACCTTTTCAATTTTTTTGCCGACGTTTCGTCCTTTATTCGGGTCACATCTTCAGAGCATAAAATGTGGTGCTATTCTTGTTGTAAATTTCACACAACACCAACGTGTCACCACAACAATAGGACCACACTATTCCTTGAAGATGACTCGAATGAAGGCAAAAATGATAAAAAAATATTTAAATAACGAATAATTAACATATTTCGATAAAAGTTAAATCGCAAAATTTAAAAAAATGTAACAAATGTAAACATAGTGTTAATAGTTGATTAATTAGTAATTACGAGTGTTCTAGCTGGGGAGTCACATTTACTAATTTTTCATTTCTATTAAATAGTAGCAAAATGAATGTAAAAACAGTCTAGGCCTGCATTATTATTAATTATTCAGTATAATATTGTTTTTCGTAGCATTCTATCATACATTGCTTCATGCTAAAATATTTTAAGAATTTGTATTGTAGGATATTGTACGTTACTGAACTTATATGTACTGCAGCATGGAATTTTTTATTTCTATTTTTTTAACGAGGGTATTTCAACTACGACGTTATATGTACGCTCCGGTGCCGATGTTTTTTGAAAAAAGAGCCCATTTTTAAGTATTTCGCGTTGAAATGCAAGGCAGCTGGATTCGAACCCGGGATCTTTACCTTACAGTGATGAGCGCCGTGTCAACGAATAAACCGTTGCGGCCACTGACGCTCCAAAAATTTATGATTATACCTAATAAATAAACCTAAAATACAACGAAATAAAACTTTCTTTCCGTGACCATCAAAACAAACTATAAATTTAATCATTCAGTGTAAAAAAACTGAAAAAATGTACTTGAAATAGTTGAACCCCTATTCGTATCCTGGAGAGATAGATCAAAACGGTTTGGTTCGTAAGAAACTAGACAAACAAATTTTCGGGATTCGTCGCCAAAAATGCCCCATTCAAAATAATAGGTAGGCAGAAGTTAAACTCACTCAGTTTAAGCACAAATGCGATGACCCTATGATGTTGGAATTCGGTTCCTTTGCAATTTTCGATACGTTCATCGAGCCCGTTTTCCAAATTGGAATCCGCCATAGAAAGTTTTTTTTTTGTGCTTTGATCGATAAGAATTTTAGATTAGTAAACAATGCAAAATGATTGATGATGAGCTCATTTGTTCTCAGTTAAATCGAAGCGGACCGTAGATTTAAAAGCTCCGATATGAGTCACACTGAGGTACGTGACTCAATACTAGGACTTTTCCTACCTGTTTCAAGGTTGCTTTCAAAAATTAAACAAGCATTTTATTTTTTAATTACAAACAAACACGAACGTTAATGTTTCGTCTCAATAATTGATATATAAACTTAACAGTTTCGTCAATAATCTTCTTAACAGTCAAAATATTAATTTTTAAAAAATAGCTTTCAAACCTACTAGGTTTAAAAAATTGAAATTTTTTATGAATATTTTCTTGTCATCAGGTGGAAATAAATACACCAGTTTCATTGCAAAGATCGAGGTTTGGTATGAATCAGATTCTTTGTCATTATGCCGTTGACAAGATAAGCCTCCGGGTATTTTATTTAATTAAACCGTTAAAACAGCTATTATTACGATAATTATTTCAGAGGTAATAATATTCACGATTGTAAACTGCTGTGTTTCAAATAATTTTTAAATGTTACATAATCCAGGTAGCTGAACCAACCAAAAAGATGAAATCTGAAAATAGACAAACTGTGATATTTTTACACCTTAATAATGGGAATAAACCGAACAATAATTAAATGTAATACAAATTTGAAAAAAAAACGACTCCAATTTATTAGAAAACGAATTATATAGGTTTTATTTTGAAATTATCAGTTATTTCTTAATAAAAAAACCTTAAAACTAATTGTAATATTTTTAAATGTTGAGATTTAAAATATATAGGTAATCATTCGGTTACGATTTTATTAATTAATAAAACATTCTAATAAAACATTGAAAATATGTAATTACTTTTATAAAATCCTTAACTCAAAATCTATACCTGCTGGTTTTCTTATTTTTCCTCATACCCCATAGTTTTTTAGTATATCTATTTGATATTTAGGCTTTTGTATGCTATAATTTTTTTGAATTATCTATATCATTACAACCTGCTTCTTTTTAGAGGGTCCAATTGATGGAAGTAATGAAAATGGTCCAATTAACCCAGGGTTGAAGTACCACGTCAAAAATTTAGCAGAACCGTTAACAATTGATTTTTTACTTGTTTTAGCTTCGTTTTAAATTTCAATACGGATGTCCTTAAACGCTTCATTGAACGAGCTTTTATGTTACATAATGCACATAATAAATGTTTTCAGCCATGACCGTTCGATGAGTAAGACGTGATTCTTGAAAACAACAGTTTGAAAAATCTTGGTAGTCGTTATTCAGTAACTATGTTTGTTTCTTGTTTACGTCATAGTCATAATAATTTGCTGAAATAATGCTTATTATTGCGAGTAGTTTGATAACATTTTAATACATTTTTCGGGGATTACTCATCCCCGAAAAACATAAATTCACTCTCTCTCTCTCTCTCTCTCTCTCTCTCTCTCTCTCTCTCTCTCTCTCTCTCTCTCTCCTCTCCACATAGGACTGACTTATCAAAAATCATTTTTAATCTATTCCTCTAAATTGTGGAACTCTCTCCCCACTGATATTAATCTTTAAAAAACCCATGAACTTTTAAAAATGCAATATACAGTCACCTCTTACAAAGTTATCTGTTCAGCAAAACATCGACATTTTTTTACAAAATAAATAAAAATCATAAAAAATAAATAAAGATTGTTCTGTTTTTATTCTGTTTTTATTTTGCTTTATTTGAAATTATATTGTTACGTTATGTATATTATGATACGTACTATCTATACGTTATGTTAAGCATATTATGTATATTTTGTTCTACCATTCCATTAGGTATTATATTACCAAATTATTGCGCTCAGAGAGCTGTTTTCTACATATAATTGTATTTTCATTACTGTTGTCCTTAAGGAAACCTGTTCCCAGGAGATAGTAAACTTAGTACTTTTCNAAGAAAAGGAGAGAGAGCGAGACTATCTCTCTCTCTCTCTCTCTCTCTCTCTCTCTCTCTTATATATATATATATATATATCCCAATTGTTTAAAAAAATTTCAAGGACCATTTAATGATCCCTTTAGCCTGTTCAAAATTATCTTTCCAACACTCGTGATTAAATAATACTTTTTAATCAATTAGAACATGGCCATCAATTAATCCCTGATGCAATGAGCATTTATACCGATAACCTCTTGAAATGTCTCTGCAGTTTCATTATCATTAACCCGAAATTTCTTTGCATCGCAGTTATTTTTGCTTTCCTTTCGAACTGAGAGCAAAGTGAAAATTATTGAGAATACGTAACGAGAATCGTCTTGGTTTGATTATAATATATTTGTCGCATCATTGATAACACATATGTCATAAATTGAAAAATTTAAGCCTGTTTTAGTATTCCAACACCATAATGCATGCTTTACTTGGTGAAATGAAAAATTGCCGAATTTCCGGCATGTAATTAATAAATAATGCATTTTCTTTTTTTATAAATTTAACAAGGGAAGGCTACAGATTTTGGGATTTTAAATAACTTTTTTGGTGACATTAGGTCGAACAATATTAGAGACTTGCCTGACTTTTCTTAACTGGGGCCCAGAAATCCAGACAATTTTTTCATTTTTTATGTCCATGTATTTCAAGGTTATTATATATCTGTCGATTTGTTTTATTACGTCAAATAAGAAAATAATATGCAGGGTCGTATTAAATGAGATTAGATATAAATCGTTATAAAATCGAATAGCTTCTAGTACATCTTAAAAAAGAAAAGTTCTGATTCTTATTAAGTACTGTTTTAATTTTAAAGTACAAGTTTCATATAAATAAAAAGCACAGCAGTGGTTGCACCGAAAAATTTTCTGCATACATTTTTCCTTTATTTTATTATAAACTGTATTGTCATACATTTATTATACAGTTTTGCGCACTTTGTCTTACAGTAGTCGTATTTATAAACTGCATATAAAACATTCACATGAAACATGATTTTTGGGCGTATACCAGTGGTTGTCCAATGAATACCCGAAGAGAACAAATTCATACACAAAGTGTCCTATTTAGATGGCCCGGCTCAATTTCTCTTGAACCAAGAACCATATAAAAAAATACATTTTTAATATTTTTCAGTCTAGTTTTAAATTTTTACATTTTTTGAAGAAAAATTATGCAGGATACCACAGGCCCAGGTCAACTTCAGACTTTCAAACACGACCCTATAAATCCTGACACATCATTTCAAAGGATTTTTCACGCTGGAAACAATGCTAAAATCGGATTTTAAATTGGTCGAAACAGGACAAATTTATGGCAAAAAGACCGGCAGCGTAATTGACGAAGAGCTGAATATTTTACTGTATATTCATGAAAATCCTAATTCCTCTCTCCGAAATGTTGGAAGGTTTTTAAGTTTTTCAAAAAATAAAATTAGAGATGTACTCCGGATTTACAATTTAAAGTCGTATCATTTTCATATTTACGCAAGGCAGGCTGTTTGAATGTGATTAATAAATAGTAAACCAAATGACTGGTTTTTTTTGCAAACATTTTGCCATAACTTTGTCCTGTTTTGACCAATTTTAAATCCGATTGCACCATTGTTTTCAGTGTAAAACATCCTTTAATATGATGTATAAGGATGTATAATGTCGTATTTGACATTCTGAAGTTGAACTGTGCCTGAAGTATCCCGTATAATTTTTCTCCAAAAAAGGTAAAAATTTGAAACTAGAGTAAAAAATATTAAACACATTTTTGTATTTTTTTTATAGTGTCATTGGTTCAAGAGAAATTCAGCCGGGCTATCAACCAAGGGCACCGGGTATACGCCAAACATAGAATGGAAAAGGACTACTGTTGACAACCTGTATATGTTCGCATTTGAAGGCTCTTTCACGCTTGATTTTCCTTTATTTACTGAATTCATTTATTAGCGTGAGTGTTTTGAGTTCGTGGCCACCAAATTAGGCCACATTAGTTACCAAATAACTATTAAATGTCTATAGAATGATTGGGGCGAGACAACGTGTTCGCATTTTCTTTTTACAGTACATCCTGTTTGAAAAGTTTCTTTTTTGTAAAAATGTATTGTATGTATGTATTATGAACCTTACAAATGGTCCTAGTAGGTTAGTAGAACATTGAAGTAGGTTAGTTAGTATGAATTGATTCGCATTTTCCCTTTACTGTTCCTTTGACAGGTTGTCTTTTGTATTAATGTACTTACTAGCACAAATGAGTTTGGGTGAGTTAAGTACAATATTGAATTCCCTGAAACATAGATTAGGTATGTAGTTATATGAATGAGTATGTTTTAAATGTGATATTTAACCCTTATCACCATGTGTGCAAGGATTAAATATTTTATGACAGATAACAAGGACAATTCGGAAAAAGCAGATCGTAATTCCTGGTTCGCGTAATCTCAGTTATTTTAAACCGCGAGGTTTAAACAAGACCTAGTCCAGCCAGCTAAAATAATATAATAAAATACATATTTAAGGAAAATAAATAAAATTTTGGGGTGGATTATTCGAGGGCAATTTTTTTGCTAATGATGTTCGGCGTTGTACATAAAAATTCATAACTCCCATGGAATTTATTCATATCCAACGTTAGTACAACGCTTTTTTATTCAATCTTTCGGAATATTTATTCTTTATTTATTCAACATCAAAATGCAAAGAACGGTTTTTAAACAAACTCTTCCATATGCTAATATATATTTTTAATTACCTATATAAATAAGTACTTATAGTAAATATCTTGTTTTATTTCATTGTTTTCCAAGTTATCCATTCTTCTGTTTTCAAAAAATAAATAAATAAAAGTTGAGTTCAGTTGATTTTTAAAATATTAATCCGTCAATTTGACCAAAGCCTATAATTATGATGTTGTCGTTTTCATTGACCACGTAGATTGTCTAATATTTTGGAAATGTGTTCGGTAAAGTAGGTTTATATGATTAATATGTGATATGATAATTCAGGAGAAACAGAACGAATCTGAGAATTAATGACAGAGAGTGAAAGTTCAAGAACTTAACGGTTTTGGCCACGTTCTCGGCGTTTTTGACTCGGTCTAGAAAACCCTGACAATTATGTCACGAGTACGCTTTCGTACTACTCAAGTAAGAAATAAAGAAAAGAATTAATTAGAATTGCACAACTGTGCACGATGAATGATTAAGGTCAGCTATTGCCCGTTCTGAAAGATTCCCCTGGTCTTTATGGGACACTTGCATGTTTAATTTTTGGAGGGCGCGGTGCTTCCTGGGGGTCACGCCTTCCTCCGGCTTTTTTACCATCACCAGACAAGCAATTATCAGTGTTAGTGTGACAATGTTAACTAAATGCCGGTGTCAAACGTTGACATGTCTGATTTTTCGTCACAGTTTCAGATAACATTATCGTCACGTCGTCACACCTTGATTTTGTAAGCAAACAGGCGCACCTTTTGTTGAAACACATTTCGAAAAATTTAACGGCTTTTCTTTATCGAACCCTTATAAGAAATCAATTAATAAATAGTCCCTTTTATTTGTTTTTAAGTTTTATTTGTCACATGAGAGACTATAGGCGTTTGATTTCAAAGAAACATTATTTGTATTAAATTATTACTTGTTTAAAAAATTACTTCTTTCAATTAATGAAAACTTTTTATGTAAGGTTTTGGTTGAAATGAAAAAGTCACTGTCACGAGCGGGATTCGAACCCACGACCTTCGGCTAAATACGCCGCTACTGTACCACTTGAGTATCGTGACTTCGATCCACTCGGACACCCACTCACCATCCCAACCTACAACCTTTTGAATTTTTCTCGGTGTTCTACAAAAAATTCATAACCCAAGTGGATTTTAAATAAATTCAACGTTATTAAAAAAAATAAATAAATAAATAAAATATATATATATATATATATATACATGTTTTTGTTGGTTCTATTAACTAAAGTAATTATTTTAATTAATTAATTATTTTTTATATAAAGTATGGTTGAATTGAAAAATTGGAGTGAGTGGAGTTTACAAATTTCTAAACTTCTGTAAAATTCCCAGTGGATTGGTTGAGTCAAGTCAAAATTATTGCGATTTTTTGATTTTCGAAATCATTGAAGCCTTGAAAAGCAAAAAATTTGATAGATGTAAATTATTTTTGTTTTACCAACAAATTTGTATTCAGGTTTTTGTTGGGGGTGCAGAAAACGTATGTTATCGTTGCTTCTTTTCTTAAAACAAAAGTTAATTATACAACCGAACGCCGTAGCAAAATAGGTAAAAAGATTTTTTTAACAAAAACGTTGATTTTGTAACAAAAGTTGATTTTCTGCTCAAAAAATTAAACAAATCAAACAAGAAGAGAACGTTGATCTATTAAAAATTAATAAACATAGGGTTACAACTTATAATTAAAAAATTATGTATATCATGCCATCAGAAAACACGATATGGTCGAGTTGATTACATATTTTATATTTAATGATATTTTTCATTGAGAATATACGTATAATAATTGAATATAAAAGGTTTCAGAGCAAGAGGCCAAACAGAAAATACTGAAATTGTCCGTGGTTAGAGCAAAGGCTGACAGTAACGTTCGCTCGAGTTATGCGGTTTTGCTACATTTTAATCAAGAGAATAGATTTTCCGTAAATCACGTGGTGCAAACATGAACCCAATTAAATCTACTATGATTGTGTGCGGTCGAAAGAGAGAGAGAGAGAGAGAGAGAGAGAGAGAGAGAGAGAGAGAGAGAGAGCGTGAAAAAGAAAGAGTTATTATCAACTAGTTTATCAATATTAACGAATCAAAGTTATATTTGGCAGCTAGGTTTGTGGCCTTATTGGTAACGCAGCTATTGAAATATGCACATAGGTTCTGATCAAACAATTCAAATAAAAAGTTTGAATAAAATAACAAACATTTTGCTTCTGCATTCCCATTTTTTGTGCCTTTGTCTTTGAACGCATGTGTGTGTGAAAGAGAGAGATAATAGAGGAGAGGAAAGAAGAGAGAGTAAGATAACGAGAAAGAAGACGAAGAGACAACAAGAGGAGGCGAGAGTGACAAAAAGAGACGGACGGTGAGAGAAGAAATAAAGGTGAGTGAGAAAGGAGGAGTAGGATATGATAGTACAGGACAAATAAAGAAAAAATCAAATTTGCGAGAGAAGAAAAGGAGAGAGAGCGAGACTATCTCTCTCTCTCTCTGTGTGTGTGTGTGCGTGTGTGCGCGCGTGCGTGTGTGCGTGTGCGTGTGTGTGTGTGTGTGCGTGTGTGTGTGTGTGTGTGTGTGTGTGTGAGAGAGAGAGAGAGAGAGAGAGAGAGAGAGAGAGAGAATAAATAATAAATAGGGGTTTCTTATTCAAACTTGGCTAAATCTTTTTGATCAAATTTTGGCAAAGTCTTATTTGGCAGCTAGCCGTATGATTGCACTATTATGCACATCGTAGATATTGTTATATGTTTTTAATCTGTGACGAAGTGGCGTCAGAAAGTACGTTGAAATTGTTTTAGCAATAATCAATGTCGATATTTTGAATGTTTTTCACGTCATAAATAAACCTTAACTCAAATTTTTGGGGAAAATCTTTTTTTCTTGAATTTTTGTCTTACAATTTTTTAGAAATTTTTGAAAGACTCCACATATCTATAGGAAATTTTAAAGGAATTTAGTGTTCCATAAGCTATAAGTAATAGCACAAGCTTGGCCTACATAAATAAATTCCGGGTAAAACCGGTTTTACAAAATAAAAAAAGTCTGAGAAGGTTTTCTTGTTTTCATCTTTATTTTTCATATTTGTAGGGACATAATCTCTAAACCTTGTTGACATAGGCTAAAAAAAGATTAAACATTGTAGCTTTTATAAAGTTTAAGTGGACACCGGGAATGAATGAACAAATAATTGAATACCATTTATGAAATAAAATATATACATATATACATAACTTCCCAATCAGCCGAAGCGTTGGTCAGCCTAAAGGTGATATGAGTAGCAAATAGCATTTTTTTTTAAATTTCATACTGGCATAAATCTATCGTTTGTTAAGTTTTGTGTACAATATTAATTACTGTAATATACTATTATCTATGTATTGTATGTGTTACATTATATGTACTATCTAGGTATTAATATTTATTATTACTACTTTCTCTTTTGACACTGTGGTACCAAGCTCCTAAGTAGGCTACATCCTTCCTCTTACATTCTTTATGCTACTTACTCTCTTCCAAATAGCTCCTCCTCAGCAGGTCGTCATTCCGTGGTCCTATTTCATCTTTGGTCTGCCAGTTTTCTTTTACAATCTTTAGGGTACCAGTCCAAAATCTTCTTCATTCATCTCCCATTTTTCGCCCCAGCCGACTTCAATTTACTTACTGATATCACCTTCACAATACACTCTCACTTGGTTTGTTTCCTTATCCATCTGTTAGTTTTTTGTTTTTTTGTTTCCTATCTATCTTCATTAGGCTTCTCTCCATTCTTCACATCGTCTTTCTTAATTTATTAATTAACTTAAACCCCAGGCTTCATAGACGTAGGTTAATAATTGTTAAAACCAGTATTAACCGAACTTAAAATTGCCCACGGCGAGTGCACCCCAAACATCGGAAAATCCGTTTTTAAGTAATTTTAAGGGTGTTTAAAAATTCCGACTTTTTTATATATCTAATCTCATTTAATACAGCCTCTTACTTACCGACCCAGATAGAATAACTTAGAAATAGGAAAACCATATTTAAAAAAACACTAAGTAAATTCATTAATTTTTTCTGCTCCTTTTTCACATTCTAAAGTTGACTTGGATAGATGAGTAATAATTTTCAGCCTATTAGTATCAAAAAAATTTCATTGAAATCGACATTCCATGTCAGCTCAAAATTGTAATATTTGTAGTTTAAGTACAACTAATAAATAATGCAATTTTAGAACCTTATTTTCAGAAAAGAAAGCGAATATAGCATTTCATGTAAGAAGACGAAAAATTTCCTTATAGGTTTTATCAACAGTTTTATTAATTTTATAAGCAGATAGATGAATATATTTTAATACTTTATTTAACTTGTTGAGCTTTGTTAAAAATTATATAACAAATAAGTAGCATATTACACTAATTATGTATAGGGCGTAAAACGAACTTAACATGGAAAACGCTCCAGTAAGCAACCCCTTACGATTATAAGTTATATTCTATTTGTAGACGGTATTTACTGACTCATACACCAGAAGTTTCTGGAAATATATGTTGAAGTGAAATCATAAAGCAATTTAATCAAATATGGGCAAATCCGTCGTAATGGCATGAAAAATCTAGCTCTATTATAGAGATAATGTAAGAATGTCAAGGAGAACATTAATACTGTAAGATTAAACAAATAACTGATTAGAATTTTTATTTTCACATATAATTAGTATACTTTCATCAGCCAACCAATCTTGGAAGCTTCACATTTTTAATGTAATATTACACGGAAACTGGTAATACTCCATAATTTTTTCCATGAGGTCGATATTGCAGTGTGAATGTGACTAAATTTTACAGGATATACCTGATTCATTGGAACAATTTAATGATGCAATTATTTTAAATTATTTCTTCACTAGATTAAATAACACTAATACATTGATGATTCCTGAAAAATTACGTAAACTGTATTAATTACTTGTTATAAACATAAATATTGTTGATTTGTGGAGTGTTATTTTAATAATTTATCTTTGAACTGTAAATTTTCAATGGTATTTCAAAAAAACTTGAATTAAAATAAAAAACTAATCGATTTCACTGTGCAAATTGAAAATGTGATACATTGATATAAAAAAAGAGAAAAACGGCTGAAATTGCAACTTTATTTATTTTTTCAATTAATTAATCTTTTTATGTAAGGTTTTGGGGTGAAATGGAAAAGTTAATGTCGAGAGGGATTCGAACCCACGACCTTCGGCTAAACACGCCGCTGCTCTATCACTTGAGATATCGTGACTAGAGCAGCGGCATATTGAGCCGAAGGTCGTGGGTTCGAATCCCGCTCGTGACACTAACTTTTTAATTTCAACCAAAACCTTACCTCAAAAGATTAATTAGTTGAAAGAATTATTTGGTCAATCGGACCACGAAGTATAATGGGTTTATTTATATTTCGTGGTCTGACTGACGAAATAAATTCTTTCAATTAATTAATCTTTATATTAATTGAAAAATGGCAAAAAGGAGGGAAAATTCGAAAGATAGGTTGAGATGGGAAGTTGGTGTCCGTGTGGATCGAAGTCACGATAGCTCAAGTGGTAGAGGAGCGGCGTATTGAGCCGAAGGTCTTGGGTTCGAATCCCGCTCGAGACACTGGCTTTTATATCTCAACCAATACCTTACATAAAGATTTATTTATTTTATTAAACATTCGTCCAATTTTTCACTTTTTATGTCTATCTAAATAAAAGAATTTAAGTTTATTTATGTTAAAACCTCTTTTATTCCCAAGAGGTTTTAATAACGTTAAAAAATTCTAGAAAATTTTTATTCACTATTATTTACACTGCGAGTTCTAGTAATGATCATAGTAGTTAAAAAAATATTTGTAGATTGTCGATCAATTTAGAAGAACCTTGTTTTTTATGGTTTAATTATTGTTTTTAAAAGGATAATGCTTTTAATTGTATCCAGCCGACTTGGTCTCCACGTGTCCTCTCCCTTTCGTTCCAAAGGCTGCTATTGATAGTTCTATCCCTTGATTGTCAAGTGGCCCTTGACAAAGCATTAACCTCTTGGGATTATCAAGATAATAACAGCCTACCTAATCCTTCTTTTCCTTTTCGAGCCAAATGGATAAACATGACTCAGTTTCGAAAAAAAATATCGGATCTGTTGGTGGATTATTTGATGAAGGGATTTGATTTTTTTTAACATTAGATTTGTGAAGAAGACTGTAAATTTGATTTGCTAAGAAGATATTTTTGTAATGTTCACTATTGTTTATCTCTGTTTAGATCGTTAATTATTCTTTCCTGTTTATTAATTTAATAATAATTCCAATTATCTATTATTTCAATTTCAATTTTAATTTTGTTTTAAGAACAAATAATAATTCTTAGGTTTAAAATAGTATAGACAGAAAAAACTGTGTAGTTTTTTTTTATAAGTTGCAAAAATATTCTTTCACCAGTCGTTCTTGTTCTTTGGCGTTCGCTATTGTCACGACAGAAGGATGGGAAGGATGATTAACATACAATCCCCATACATTATTGAAATAACACTCCTGAGCCAAACGGAAGTACAAGTTGAACTCATAGATCATTACTTGAATAGTTAGAAGAAGCGGACCCCGAAGGCAGAAAATTTCTCGGCCCTTGACACCATTTCCACATGGCATGGCAGGCCGAAATTGTCCGGCGATTCGGGCTATTGTGTACGTGTCAAGAGTCAAATGGAATTCGTTGTAACAAAAATCCTCGTGAATTAAAAGCTATTTAATAATACCTGGTCGTTCATATTCAGCCAGGATTGGAATTTTTTGATTGTTTTATTCAAAAATATAAAGTAAAAAAATCCACCCTATTGCCCTAGTTTGCGACGTCGGGAACCCAGAATGAAGCAAATTTTGATCTCTCAGTTTTTATACGTTTAGACAATAATTTAAATTTTGTCAAGACACTCCTCCTAAATTTCAAACCAAAAATCTGTCTAGTTTTCCAAAAGCAGCCATCGAAAAAAATAACACAATGAAAAAGACTACAGTCCGATGATGCGACGTCAGGGATCTAAGCAGGCTGAGGCATCTAAATCTATCAATTTACCCCTTTTTAGACCAAAATTTGAAACTTGTGTTGACGACCCTTACACTTTCATGCCAAAATATCCTCGTTTCCACGAACAGCAGTCGAAACTAATATAGACAGACAAATACATTAGGGGTCAACGGCGAACCTCAGTTTTTCCATTTTCCGTATTTAAACCAGAATTTAAATTTAGTGCCGACGACTCCTTACATTTCTTGACAAAACAGTCCACCAAGTTTTCAGATTTGTCCAGATATATTAGTCTTTAAATCTTTAAGTAATAAATTAAATTTTGTATGAACATCATTTTATGTTTCAAGTCAAAAGATCGGTTTCCCAGTGCAGCCGTGAAAAAAATTAATATAGACTGAAAACGATCATTCACAGAAGTCTGGAATGTAAGCAAAATGAGGCAAACCTCAATTCGTAGGTCTTTTCATCTTTAGACAACAATTTGTATTGTGCGGTTGTACCATTCGAAAATGTAAGATAAAAATTTCACCCCGGTTTTCCTTGAGTATTTGTATTAAAAAAAACAAAGACCGAAGAAGGCCATAATCAGAAGTGAGGCATCAGAAGTCTGAGCTGGAAACAGGATGAGGCAAACCTCACTCTATCGGTCTTTTAAATTTTAGATCAGAATTTAAATTTTGTCTCGACATACCTTAGGTTTCAAGTATGGTCACATTGCGTCTTATATGTAAAAAAATACAGTGCATGCAAAAATGCAAAAAAAAAACTCCGTTCCTTCCTTCCTCAAGACGCACCTTTAGACATTTCCAAAACTTTAGTTAATTGACGCAGTCCTCCGATATAGGGTCTCCCTAAAGAATGACGGGATGGTGGATGGGCAAAAAAAAATGGTCAACGATCTAAGCAGGATGAAGCGAACTTCTATGTATCAGGCTTTTCATCTGTACACAAAGATTTGAATTTTGTTTCATCCACTCTATAAGTTTTCCCCAAAAATATACACCCTAGAATTGCAAAAACAGCTGTATCAAAAATAGCTTAGACCGAAAAAGACAATAGTTAGGTAGTGCGACGTCATGGCTGTAAGCAGAGAGACAAACCTCGATATATCAGTTTTTTCTTCTTCAGACCAGAATGTAAATTTTGGGTCGATCGCTACTTAGGTTTCAAGACAAAAAATATATTCTAGTTTTTCAAGAACAGCCTTATAAAAATACTACGTTGTGTGAATATAATTTATTAAATGTAATGGACGGGCATATTCCCAATTACCCTGAGGCATATCAAATTCATTTATTATTCATCATTATTCAATGTATTTATCAGCGGAAATGATGAGGTCCTGAGGCACAAGGAGACTGACCATATGATAAAGAAAAGAAAGAATCGGTTACCGTAGTAATTGGTCTGATTATAAATTGGCAGGAGAAAAAGACGAAGACAAAAAAAAAGAATCATTGTCTGATAAAGACTACATTCATATGGTGCAACGTCAGGGTTAAAAGCAGGGCGAGGCAAACCTCAAGGAATCAATGTTTTTATTTTTAGGCCAGAATTTAAAGTTTTTGTCTCAACTACTGCTTAAGTTTCAAGACAAAAATCTTCTTAGTTAGTGTCAAAAGTAACATAGAAAAAGTTCACTGTGAGCTGGTGCGACCTCAAGAATATAAGTTGTATGATACGAACTTCAGTTTATCATATTTTTCTGCCTCTTTAGGCTAAGTTTCAAATTTAAAAAATCTCCCATTAATATTTAATAATAAGTTTTTAAATGTCGGTTATTCATAAAAAGAGCAATTGCCCATGAAACCTTAATTATTGTTTAGTTAGTTAAAACATTGCAAGAGTCTTTATGCCGGAAATGTAACAAAACGGGCATTTTCATTTTGTTTATAGGTCAATTTATCACGTAAAATCTTAATATCAGAAAATACAAAAAATTATCCGAAATCAGTGTTAAATTTTGAATAGAGAAATTTTATGTAATAATTTTTTATTTATCTGATACTTTATTTCAATTATGTATCATCATCTTTATGTTGTTCCACAATGATATATTAACAAATAAAAATAGTTAACATTTATTTTTTCCAATTTCAGCTTCTAAATATTTGTTTCAAATTGTATTATATTTGATTGATTAAATTTCCTGTTTGCTGATCTTAATATTGCAAACCGTAATTATAGATATTAATGTAGATTTTACGGGAATATAATCTAGACGTTGTAGCAGTCCATCCGCTTTTGATGATTTTTATTATCGGAAGGGACATTCTACAGCTACTATCTTTGAATATTATGCAATACAAAACTTTTTTTATTTAATAGTAAACGAAAGTCTGTAATGATGTGTTAAATGATTTATTATGATTTTCCAACATTACATACTTTTTCAAACCTTAAAACGTACAGGTTTCAAACTTCTTAGCTTACGTAATGCAGAAAAGCAATTGCTCTCTAGATTCCCGAGGAGTGATGCACCGATTGTTTCAAGTTCACCTTGGCGAAACGATGCTCGGTTTCGACACGAAAAAGGTTTAAAAAAAAGATAAAAGAAACAAGGAAATTCCGCAGGCGATGTTGTCTTTTCTTACGGAAAAATTATCAATTTAATGGGTTCCCGTCTGAAAAGAAATTTTCAAGCGGAGACCACTGCCAGTTGTGTCTGAGTTCTCCGAAAACTTGTCTTTATCAAAAAGTTAAGTCAGCTTTTCAGTATTTAATCAGCAACTTATATTCTCAATTGTGCATCTGCCTAACCTTTTAATAACTCTTACAAGTAGAGACGTTTCAATAAAAACTTTAAAACTCTTTCTCTACTCGTCATCGATGCTTTACACCAAAAGATATTTTTTAATACTATATAAATTTAATAAATAAAAACATGATTCGTTCCTAAACGGCAAGGATGTACAATCATATTTTGTTTTGATTATTCTGCAGCCTTAATTTATCTTTAATTATTTAATTGCTTCCTGCTTAATTTATGAATTATATTGTTTTAAGATAGCTAATGTCGTTAATGGGAAAATCTTATCATTGTTTGTCTTTAAGAAGGAAGCTATGTAATTTATTTAAAATAAGAAATTGTTCATACGTCAGTTTATTTGCAATATGTTATGATCCAAAAATAATTTTTTTATTAAGAAAAAGTGTATATTCACTGAAATTATTGAGGATTGGAAGAATCATGTTTGATCGAAGTAACGAGAATATATTGATTTTCTGTTTTAAGCTTTTTAATCGAATTAATGCGACGTCCGAAATTTCTTTGAGAACGCATACAATTTTTATTCATAAAATAAAAATTTGACTGCAATAATTTCGTGAAAAATATAGTTTGTTCATTGGACAAAAAGTTAAATACAATTTAATCAAACGCAAATTCCTCCAGATCCTTTTGGTTATAAGATACGTCTTTCTACAAATATAAAAATTACTAAATAAAGCAATGAACGTTAAAGTTATAATTGTAAATGATCTGTCATATTAATTAATTTCAATTCTATAATAATGAATAATTCGGAAGAAGTATTTCCTAACCGTCTTCGAAAAAAAGACTTGTGACAAGAAAAAAAAATTTTCTCTCTTACTTACATATGTACTTTTCATCAAAATGAAGGCAGTTGTTCAAATTTAAGTTAAATTTTGAAAAAAAAAGAGAGAGAGATATTGCATCTTTTCACTGATAGCCGTTTCCCAGATAAAAACCTACGAAATCTTGGAAGAATTTTACAAACTCACTAAGCTGTGACAAGAATTTTTAGAGAGAGAACTCTTTTAACAAGCTTTCTAATCGTATGCTTGGTAGGATCCGTACATAATATTTTCGAGGGGTACTGTACACGAAATCCAAAAAAAAACATCTTGCGAGAAAATCAGTTTTAAGCGATGGATAAAATTTAATTTCAATTTTTCTATTATATTACGTTTTAGTCATCAATACAAATTGGGCCTAGCGAAATTGACATTGGGACACTTACTTTTGGCAAACGCAGGATGTCATTATAGAAAGCGTGTAGGAATGTCACCCGAAATGGTAATTGTGTTTGAATAGCGACTATTTGGGCCCCATGTTTGTGTACGATACAGGACTTTTTGCTTCGTGTGTATCTCGTTTGTGTGCAGGGAAAAGAAATGTATTTATAAGAGTGTATGTGTGAGAAAGCCGTTGCTGTAATATTGAGTTTTCTACCATACTACATGAGCTACATCTGTCTATCTGTCTATTTATCTACCTATCTCTCTCTCTCTCACTCTCTCTCTCACTCTCTCTCTATCTCTCTCTCTATCTCTCTCTCACTCTATCTCTATCTCAATCTCTCTCTCACTCTCTCTCTCTATCTCTCTCTCATTCTCTCTCTATCTTTCTCTCACTCTCTATCTCTATCTCTCTCTCTCTCTCTCTCACTCTCTCTCACTCTCACTCTCTCTCTCTCACACACTCTCTCTCTCTATCTCTATCTCTATCTCTATCTCTCTCTCTCTCTCTCTCTCTCACTCTCTTTCTATCTCTATCTCTATCTCTCTCACACTCTCTCTCTATCTCTCTCTCACTCTCTCTCTATCTCTCTCACACTCTCTCTCTCTATCTCCCTCACTCTCTCTCTATCTCTCTCTCACTCTCTCTCTCTCTATCTCTCTCTCTCTCTCTCTCTCTCTCTCTCTCTTTCTCCCACTCTCTCTCTCTCTCTTTTTTATTATAAGACCTGATATTTCAAGAAATTTCACTTATGTTTCGTTTTATCTTGTCATCACTTTTAAATTAGACTGAAAATAAGAAAAGGTGTAGTCTGTCCTCAATCGGCTCCAAATTACACAGGCGTGTCTTTCGATTTAGAGTTGAGTTGTTTTGATGACTGATGATTCGGTACTTTACCTGGGCCCGTTAACATTTATTTAGGAGATTGATTAATCACAATACTAACTCGTTATTTTTATATATTAAATTATTAATTTTATTTATATTATTTAATTTATTTATATTTATTCAAACCAGTTAAAGCTCATGATCCTACGCATGCTTTAGTTTTGATTCATAGAGACTTCAGATTAGCCTTAATTGTTTAATTGCTCCTCTCTTACTTCCTAAATGAACCTAACCATTTCAACTTGGCTAATTTTATCTTTATATTATTTACGTGAAAACTAGAAATTCGGAACTCAAAAGTATATAAAAATTTCTCTTTTTCTAATTGAGCAATTACATCTTCTTTAATACACATGTCAGCGATTGTTTGAGTAAATAATTACAAAGTTTTGGATTTTTCGGTTTCTTTGATAATTCTATACCATCTGTTTTTGTTTTGTTTTTAGTTGCTAATATAATTTGTCGCAATCTGGGATGATCAAAGGGCTGACAAATGATCTGAATCTTAACTGTGCGGACAAAATGTGATGTTTTGGAGAAACCAAAATTCAAACAATACGCTCCATTTTTTTTCAATTTCACACCTTATAATTTGCTCAATTTGTCTCTGATAATTTTCAAAGTGTAGAAAAGTTAGTTAAAAGATAAAAGTGGTTAGCATATGATCCCTCGGTTCGCCCGGTCGTGGATTCGATTCCCAATGTTGCCCCGGGCCCTTTTTTTCACGCTGCCTGTACCCACCAAAAAATACATATACGCATAGGCATAATATATATATATANAAACATTTTGTTAAATAAATAATGTGATGACAATGCTAGGATGCAGGTGTTGCTCCTAGAATTGTCATCAGCACTCTCTCCCACTCTAGAGATTTTATAAGGATTTTCATTTAACAAACGTGTTAGTCTTAAGTTACATTTCCCGAAAGTATATCGACGAGATTTGATTTTGATTCATAAAGAAATTTGGTCAATCGGACCACGAAATCTAATGAATATAGAAGATAAAATTTAATATAAAAAAGTCAGTGCCACGAGCGGGATTCGAACGCTCTACCACTTGAGCCAACGTGACTTCAAGCCACTTGAAAAATAGCAAAAAGGAGGTAAAACTCAAAAAGGATGGGATGAGATGAGAAGTTAGTGTCCGAGTGGATCGAAGCGTCGTATTTAGCCGAAGGTCATGGGTTCGAATCCCGCTTGTGGCACTGACTTTTTTATCTCAACCAAAACTTTAACTAATTGAAAAGAATTTATGTCAACGTTGTTAGGTCGGGCTAAGATAGGAATGTGACAGCGGATGTAGGGTTATGGTTAAAATTAGGGTTTGCTGAGGTTGATTAAAAAATTCTGGGACATGTTACTTTCAGGTTGAGAAAAAGGTGTCTGAGTGGATCGAAGTGAGAATAGTTCGAGTGGTAGAGCAGCGCCCTATTTAGCCGAAGGTCGTGGGTTCGAATCCCGCTCGTGATACGTTACATAAAGATATCTTCTATATGTTCATTTTGAAAGAATATTAATTATAATTGTGTAATAAGATACAGATCGACATAAATTTGTTAATGTTCGACTTGAGCCAAAAATGTTGTGCTCACCATTATTATTTCAAAGAAAGGACGACAAAGTGGTCAATATATTTTCAATTCATCTTCATACAAACTTTTTTTTTAGTTCAATAGGATCGCTTGAAGTCACGTTTATTATTGATTTATACGGCTGTTCGACGACAATCGAGGTGTTGAACCTATCACAGCCTGCCATTTTCAATTACAATACCGTCCGTAATAATTTACTCGCAGGTCTATAGCCTGAGTCAGATGAGGGAAACTAATTGACCCCAATTCGGCCCGGCCGACCTCATAATTGGCCGAGGGCTTTGTCTTTGATATTTAAATGTTAAACGGTGGGCAACAGATGCTGGCAAGTGGTTCTGTCTAATTGTATATAACAGGGTGGCTCCGGTAATTGCAATACCCTGTATAATGGCTGCGTAGCTGCTGCACGGCCGAAGACCGGAGGAAGGTTATTTGTAAGAGGAAGTAGGGCCATTGTACTGGTCCACACCTACCCGGTTTGGAAACTATTTTCCCACTTCCGCACCTTTATTGTCCCTTTGACGGATTTCTAAATTGTTTATTAGGATTTATTACTTCGTTAACTGGACCATAAAAAAGCCCGTATGACCGTTTAATTTAATAAATTAGTTTTATTAGATTATTGACCACCAGTGCCTTCCAATTATCTCTGTCCCTATTAACAAACCTGTTGCAGTCTGAAACTGTCCAATCATTTTCGTCTGAACAAAAATTAACAAAATCAAAAGATTTTACTAAATATACGTGCATACATTATTATGAGAAAGAGAATGTATCTGAGTAATAAAGAACGGCTATATTTTAATAACTTTAAAATTGTTGTGTTTTATCTTATGTTTTTATTTTTTGAGAAAGAAAAGAGACAGAGAGAGGGGAGTGAGTGAAAGAGTGAGGAGACAGAAAGAGAGATGGAAAACGAGAGAAAAAGGCGGAGAGGGAATGAGAGATAGTGAAACCAACAAACAGACAAAAAGGCAGAAAGACAGAGCGGACGAAAGAGAGAGAGAGAGAGAGAGAGACCGACAAACAGAGAAACAGAGCGAGAGGGAGGGAGGCTGAGAGATAGAGAGAGGGGGAGAAAGAGCTCGAGAAAGACAAAGAGTGACAGAGAGACAAAGAAGGACAGAGAGAGAAACAGAGAGATAGAGATAGATAGATAGATAGAGAAAGAGAGAGAGAGAGAGAGAGAGAGAGAGAGAGGGTCAGAGAGAGAAAGAGCGAGAGAAAGTCAAAGAGAGACAGAGAGACAAAGAAGGAGAGAGAGAGAAACACAGAGAAAGAGAGAGAGATACAGACAGGCAGTCAGACAGAAAGAGGGAGAGAGGAAGAAGGAGAGAGAGAGAAAGAGAGTAATAACCTATTCTTACAATAAATTTATTTGAACAAGAAATAAATAGTATATTTGTACTTCAACTTTAGTATATAATGATTAATTGGTGTATTTCCTTTTTGTTGTATTATATGCTGTGTAAGTAAATTAATCTGGACCAGGTAACATCAACTTGCTCACCGACATCATTAAGATTCGAGGAAACGGTCATATCGGAAACAAAGGCTACGCCTAATCAATATGCATCGTGAATCATCCGCGAAACCCTTTTCTGATGGACCGTCGGTGTAAAATTGCATGTGGCATGTCCTGGGTTAACAAACTAACCAGACAAAAATAAAAACGGAAGTCCTAATTCAAATCGATGAAAGTTTAAAAATCTCGCGTTGCATAATAGGTCGCCGAGTTAATTGGGGTCGCTGGAGGGGTAGATATTTGGCAGATAAGGTCTTGAGATAATGGCCGCCCTGGTGGCAAAATCGTACCAAATTGCAACTGGCATTAAGGTGATGCGGTCGTCCGTCTAGCATCGCTGTTTTCCTGCTAATTCATAAAATTTTGACGGTTTGTTTTTATGTGTTGCAGCTAGCCATGGAAGAACATTTCGAACTCGACGACGATCATGTATCGTCGCAGCCATTGCCTGGTGAAAATGGGACTTACCCTTAGTAAGTAAACTTTTAATATTTTTTATTGAGTAATTCCATTTATTTTAACTATTCTAATTACAAAAAATAATAAATAATATAGTTTTTGAAGTATGATTTTAACTACTAAATGTTGCTTGTAATATGTACAAAATTAACTTTTCTTTAACTTAATGCTGTCACAATCAAAAACCAAAATTGTAATAACAACTTTTCTTGTTGCGTCAACTTTTAGGCGACAAGGTAGTTTATCCGCTGTAGAGATCGATCGGTGATCTTATTCCCATTGTGACATAAATCTGGTTAACAAAGTTCACTAGCCGTTCAACCGCTGGGGACAATGGGTCCAAAAGGCCGCCAAGGCGAGAACAAAAAATTGGGAATCCGTAGAATTTTCCGCTTTGTGAAAAACAACTTCGACGTACGTTGGCCCTTTACAAATGGAAATTAATCAGCCGTTCGTATATAGGGCTTCCATGATGAACTCGCGGAGTTTAAAGGCTGCCCCGCTACTCGATGTCTAAAAATACAAAAAGAAACTGTTAAAAAAAAAAAATAATTGTAACTACACAAGTGAAAATTGAAAATTTAGATCTATCAAAAAATCAATTTTGCTAAAAAAAAAAAAAAAAATACGAATCCTTTACCCCTGATGAAAATAACTTCAACAAAAATCTTGATAAATAATTTGAATCCTAAATAACTTGTTCAATATAATAGCTACACTGCCCATAAAAAAACCGACCACCTGGTTTTTACACGAAAAAATGGCCAAATTTGGAAACGCATATTTATTTCCTCAGCCTTTAATATACAGCCCTGCGCTAGGTCTCATTTTAAGGAAATTTTACGCTGAACAAGATGGAGTTTTTAAATGTTTTCCTAGCTTCATTCGTTTATCAGTAAATTCAAAAATGTGGGAGCATGTTAATTTTGTCCATTTTACGAAAACTTCAAATTGAGCTGTGGAGCCAGGAAATCGACCTGGAGCGGCGCCCTGTAGCAATCAATAGGAAATTTTAATAAGCTGTCAACTGGTCATCTTCCACTTTGCCCGATTTCTCAGAGGGAGAGAGAGAGAAGAGAGAAAATAAAAAAGTGTGTATGTAAGCGTGTAGAGAGAGAAAGAGAGAGAGAGAGAGAGAGAGAGAGAGAGAGAGAGAGAGAGAGATGATGATGATGATGATGATGATGAACGCTTTATATATCAATCACACAAGATTTGGTCTCAAGTACCATTCTTACATCTAATGTGAAATACAATGGTTTCTAAATTTAACCTACTTCTAATTTATTAAATATTAATTACATCGAATAACTTTATTTTTGTGGTCAATATGTTCCGTCTATTCGTTTTACATTGAACTTTTACTTAAAATTGCTTATTGAAATAAATATCCTAATTTACATAATAACTAAGCAGATAAAAAGCAGATTACTAATAAAATAAAATAATTAAAGTGAACAAAAATAATTTTCAATAAATGCGGTACAAAATAATAATAAATTTTAAATCACCAATATAAATGTACAAATAAAACTTTACTCACTAAATAGTAATATAACTAACCAAAAACGTAAAACTAAAACAAGACAAAACAAGAAAAGAAGTCAAATTTGAGACAACAGTCATAACAAGATAAGAGATGATTTTTAAGACGATTCTGGAAATCTTTGGTATTTTTACATCGTTTTATGTGTGTAGGGATTCTCAAAAATATTATTGCACCTTTTACTGAGAATGACCTATTAAAAGTTTTGGTTTTGTGCTAACTACACGCAGACGGTAGTTTGCAAACCTAGTATCTCTATCATGAATCTGAGACATGTAATTAATTTCACATATAGATATTGAATATGATAATTAAAAGAGAGAGAGATAAATAGATATATAGACGCATATACAGAGAGAGGGAGAGAGACGGATTGAAAGAGAAAAAGAGAGAGAATGTGAGAGCGACAAATAGATAGATAGATGCATATACAGAGAGAGAGAGAGAGAGAGAGAGAGAGAGAGAGAGAGATAGAGAGAGAGAGAGACGGATTGAAAGAGAAAAAGAGAGAGAGTGTGAGAGCGACAAATAGATAGATAGATGCATATACAGAGAGAGAGAGAGAGAGAGAGAGAGAGAGAGAGAGATGATTATTATAGTCGCGATTATTACGGAAAGGAGAGATTAATTACATTATTGAATAAATTTATTGATTTCAGGATTGCTATTAAGATTTTTTGATTTATACTGTTAAAAGCATTACTAAAGTCAACTAAGGTAATGATGGTCATTTTACGTTATCTATGTTTTCCCTTATTTCATCCGACGTCATAATTAAAGCAGTTTCCGTGCTATGTGCTCATCTATAACCAGATTGATATGGATAAATTATATTTTTAGATTCACGATATTGATTAAGTTGTAAAAACACTATTTTATCTAGAATTTTTCCTAACGTACAGGTGATATTTATGAGTCTGTAAGAGGCACAGTCTTTGGGCGGTGATTTTTTCACTAATGGAATAACAAATGACCTTTTCCAAAGGACCATCAAGGGTTGTTCTATGTTAACAATAAAAAATCTGTGCTTTAAATAAATAAATGCACAGCGAGATTAGGCGGATCAGGATGAACTGGGAAAAATTTTTCAACAAATGGTAAAACAAAAAACCCACTGTCGGCGTATAAAGGAAATTGTTTTTCCTGATTCTAAAATGTACATACTTATTTTAATTAAACACGAGTTAGTTGCTATAGAATAACAATAATAAATTAATTTGTGCCAGTACATTGAGGACTAGTAAATCATTATTTGCTTATGATAATTGAATGTTGATCATGTGACTCCAAAAGTTAATTTTTTGGTAATATACTTATTATTGCATAATCCCAGGTTTATGTTGTTACATTTTTTGCCCAATCTCAATAACAAACATATAAAACACAAAACATATAAAACAATCATTACACTCCACAAATCAAACAATTCTAAATAGTCTAAATCTTCAACAAATTATCTCTCCTTTCCGTAATAATGATGACTATAATAATCATCTCTCTCTCTCTCTCTCTCTCTCTCTCTCTCTCTCTCTCTCTCTCTCTCTCTCTCTCTNCTATCTACCTATCTATCTATCTATCTCTCTATCTATCTATCTCTATCTACCTATCTATCTATCTATCTTGTTTCTCCTTCTCACACACGCTTATTTTTTCTTTTTTTGTCTCTCCATCTCGTCTTTTATTATGATCCATTATTTCTTTCTCTCTCTTTTTCTCCTTTCTTCTTATCTGTATCTTATCTCATACACACGCGATACCTGTATGGTTTCTATTGTTGAATACGATATGATTGATATCCCGACTATAATAATCCTGGTTAACCAGGCCCAAACGACAAACAATTATCTTTTTTTTTCCCATTGTCGGTACTTTTCACCTCAAAGAACCCTACTTCCTTCAAAATCGAACATATATAAACAAAAAACATTAATATCTAAACACTAACATCTCAACCCAATACACAGTACTAAGACTTCTACACAGAAAACACTTGAGTGAGTACAAATACTTTGATTAAACCTAAAATTTCTATACTGTGAACATCATTGTATAAATTCATAGTCATATCTTATATGTATTTGTACAATTTAAACAATATTTATTGTATATGTTATTCCCAGGCTGAGAAGATGATATCGATAAAGACTGAAACGTTGGCACGATAACAAAAATTTACATTTTGTGCACGAATAATCATTACTTAACGGTCCGCTAAATATTACGCATTATTAATAACTTATTTTCTAACTAGTTTTTTCAGAGGTATTATCAAACCTTTTTCTTTTTTTCATACGCCATGTTCGACCTTAATTAAATCGGACGGAAAATATTGTTAATAAAACTAAATCCTCGGACCGAACGCGAGAAGCCATAGATACACATTGAAACCAGGGGGAAGGCGCTTGTTCTCCAACTTGGAAAAGAACTGAGAGTGGAAAACGTGACCAAACTTTATATAAAGGCTCTCTAAAGAATGATTCGGAAATCTTCGAATAAAGCTCCAGGGTTATTATTCCAGTCAGTTCGAAAATTAGGTAGATGGACAATCGTTTACTGCAATCGTACCGCCTTCCACCATTCAGCTGTTGAATTTCAACGGCTCTGCGTAAATCAAAAGACGTGAACTTTATTATAAAACGACTGAAAACACATTGTTACGAAAATAAACGTAGACTTTAGTAAAATAGTGTAATTTGTGTTAAAAGATCCTCCGATTTCCTTGATTAACTCTATAAATAACTGGCCTGATTAGAAAATCTTTTAATTTATCTTATAATGATAATTCTCTCTCACTCTCACTCTCTCTCTCTCTCTCTCTTTCTCTCTCTTTCTCTCTCTTTCTCTCTCTTTCTCTCTCTTTCTCTCTTTCTTTCTTTCTCTTTCTCTCTCTCTTTCTCTCTCTCTCTTTCTCTCTCTCTCTTTCTCTCTCTCTCTCTCTCTCTCTCTCTCTCTCTCAATCCCTTTCCCTCCTCACTCTCACACTCTCTCTCTCTGTATATGCATCTATATATTTATCTCTCTTCCTTANCTCTCTCTCTCTCTCTCTCTCTCTCTCTCTCTCTCTCTCTCTCTCTCTCTCTCTCTCTCTCTATTTTCTCTGTCTTTGTCTCTCCATGTCGTCTTTTTTATCTTCCCTTATTTCTTTCTCTCTTTTTTCCTTTCTTCCTAGCTGTAATCCATCTCACACACGCGATATCTGTATGGTTTCTATTGTTCAATACGATATGATTAGTATTGTATTTTTTTAAACGACTTTTATATATATATAAAAAGCAAATAATTAAGCCTGTTGGTTTCAAGATTAGGCCAAAAATGTGGTATTAATTAACCGGCGGTGTAAATTTATAACTAGTCCCTCGTATTCCTAGAAACACATGTTACGCGCCTTGCTCTTCTACTTTTTCACTGGCTGGCAGGAAACAAAAAAAAAACTTGTAAACTCTTGTATAAAGCTAAACTTTCAAAAGCAGTAAAGTAATATCTCCTGTCCAATAGCGGCCGTCGTAAAAATCCCCCCTAATTCTGTAATTTCATGCGTGATGATACAGTTTTGTCCGATGTTTACGTCCCCGGTTGCCTCCACTTAACCATATCGCTTCCGTGTAGGTTGTAAAACATGTGCTTGGAAAGTGAATCTCTTTATGGGCTGGGCCTCCGGTAATTCTTATGCCAATCGACTCAGAAGGGTCAATTCTAAAAAAAAATAGTTAAAATACGTCGCGTATGTCAAAGTTGATGAGCTAATGTTTGCATCAATCGACTCGAGACTCAACCTCATGAGTAGAAACGAGCCAATTGACCAAGAGGAGTTGATTCTATAGAAAAAGAGAAGAAAGACGTAGCTTTAATTTTAAGGTTTACGAGCTAAAGCCCTCAAAGGGAACACTAAAAGTGGAAAAAAATGCTTCCAATCAAAGAAAACCGGGATCTACAGTTTAAACAAAGCATTAAATAATAATTACAATTAACAAAAGAACATGGGCTGAACACACTGACAAAACTTGATCTAACTATTTACAAAAATAAAAATAAATAATTGCTAAATTTAATGACATTTATGTCAATTTATTAGGTTTCGTGATCCGCTTGACCCAATAAATTTTTTTCAATTAATTAAGGTTTTGGTTGAGATAAAAACGTCAATGCCACAAGCGGGATTCGAACCCACGACCTTCGGCTAAATACGCCGCTGCTCTACCACTTGAGCCATCGTGACTTCGAGCCACTTGAAAAATGGCAAAAAGGAGGGAAAACTCAAAAAGGTGGGGTTGAGATGAGAAGTTAGTGTCCGAGTGGATCGAAGTCCATCCGTAACCACCCCTCCTCCAAACGAAAACTGCATCTCGAGGTCGGTTGAAGAAGTGTGATAGACACCCTAAAACATAAAAAAGCTCCCGGGTACGACACAATCAACAACGGAATTGTCCTCAAAAGTGCACAAATAAACCCGTTCCTAACTGAGGTTTTCAATGGATGCCTGAAACTTGGATATTTCCCAAACCTCTGGAAATGAGCACGGGTAAAGATGTTGCTTAAACCTGGAAACAAACCTAAACACGCCAATCCGCTGTTTGACAGTCCTAAGAAAGGTATTGCAAGAACTCATCCTCGCACGGCTTTACCCAATTGTAGACACCAAAATCTTCGACAGGCAATATGGAGCAAGCAGAGGACTATCGACCGAGGATGCAGTGTGTAAAGTCTTCGAATTCGCAAAGGAAAAATATGTCCTAGCAATTTTTTTCGACATTCAAGGAGCTTTCGACTCGATAGAATGGTCTTTTCTCTTAAACGAACTAAAGAAAAAAGGTTCCCCACGAAATCTCTTTAGCCAATTACTTCGAAAACAGAAAGGCGGAAATGGCGACAAAACACACCGCTACAGACAAAACAGTTCTCAAAGGATGCCCTCAGTGCTCAGTAATAGGGCCACTATTTTGGAATGTGGTTTTTAACAGCCTCCTGGAAATTTTAGAAGAACTGGATATATAGTTCATAGCTTTCATCGATGATCTGGTAACCATTATCGAGGCCAACACCAAAAAGGAGCTGGAAGAAAAGTCCGCGATTGTAGTTGGAAAAATAATAGAGTCGTGCAAAAAGGCGAAATTAAAAATAGCGCCAGACAAATGCCACACACTAATGTTAAAGGGCAAACTCGCAAATGGACCAACTGTGAGGATGAAGGGAAAAACAATAAAGCCGAGTGAAAAAGTTAAGAACCTAGGAATAATGTTAGGAGAAAAACTAAATCCTACTCATCATACTATTAAAATCAGAGAAGCTACACGATGCACAATCGCCAAATTGGGTAGAATTTGCAAAATCAACCTGGGGATTGAGACCAAAAGCCCTAGCAACAGTTTACAAGACCGTCTATTGGCCAATTGCTATATTGCAGCTCTGGCGCCAAAGCTCAAAAGCAAAAACAAAAACAAAAACATCCTCGAGCAAAGCCAAAGGATTGCCCTCCTGAGAACAACCAAAGCGTACCGGACGACCAGGTTATAACGTATGCCCAGCCGATCGACATTTTCCTCTGAGGTCGGATTGCTGTCAGACAGATAAAAGAGGGTCACGATCCGGACCTGGAAGGCATAGAGCACCACGAGCGCGTATGGTTAAAGAAGGCACCACCAAAGCAACGTATGGTTTTTATAAAAAAGTGGATGGACTAAATATGGCTGAACAGTTGAGAAAGCAGCACTAAAGGGCGATTGACTTTCGAGTACTTCCTGAAATCGGGGAAAGGGCAAATGCTAAGTGGGTTAAGCTTCTGGGTAACTCAAGTGTTAACAGGGCACGGGCTTAGTTAAGATGGGAAGTTACTGCCTGAGTGGATCCAAGTCACGATAGCTCAAGTGGTAGAGTAGCGCGTATCAAGCCGAAGGTCGTGGGTTCGAATCCCGCGCGTGACATTGACTTTTTTATCTCAACTAAAAACCTTAATTAATAGTGAATAACATTATTCGCTGTTGTTCAAAATTTCTATTTACCTTCGTATTTTGGTTTGAGTACTGAAAAATTTACAAAACGAATTAGAAGTTTTTTAATGTCTTCTTTAGTAGAATATTTTTTGTGTAGAAAAATATTCCTAAACGCTTCTTATTTTAATTTTTTACTATATTTGTTGGGTTTTTAAGTTTAATTTACCATAAATTATCTCCAATCCAGAACAAAGTTCTGCAATATTTAAGAAGTGATAACGATTGTAAAGTACATCTCCGTGAAACGTTGCTGACTGAATTCATTATTTCGCACATCCTAGCAAAAAAAGAAAAAGAAAAAACCTGATTCATGTCGTGATATAACATCATATCGACGAGTTTATAATTATTCTTCGGTGGGGATCTATAAAATTTTCTGGGCAATAGAGGTCAAAGATACAGGGGAATGGTGGGGTTGGTGATGTCAGTTCCTTGATCCTTTAGTTTGTTCTTAATTGACTTGTGCACTCATAGTGTTCTGCACCCGTTATGTGGGGGATTCTCATTTTCGTAAACAACATTTGATACTATGTTCCCACGTTTAGACGGGTGAGTTGTTTTTAATTTTAGAAAAAATTACCATTTATTATTGTCTATATGATTATCCAGATTATATTACGAATATAACAGATAAACTATAATTTTTTGCTAAGAGATTAAAAAGAAAAATACTGTTAAAGTCGTGCAATAATTTTTGAAGAAAAATTGTATTTAAACCATTTCTTACATAACAAAACAAAAATACTCAGATGTATCCATGTATCAAATGAAAGCAGATACTGGTCTCCTGAGTTTTCACTTTCGACCAGATTTACGTCGACTATTTTATCCGGAAAATATCGCTTTATTCCCCAGCAAGAAATGAACCGGAGATAACAGAAACAACGGTAAAGAAAACAGATTTATCTCATAATATCGGACGGCGAGATCAACAGAATTGTCGCCCAGTGACCACTTACAACGTAAGCAGACTAAACAATAGGTACAGTTTTGATGATTAATCATCACCGACAAACAACGTAGCGTATGCGCAAGGTGTAAATTTACAGAGAATTAACAAAAATATTTATAAGAAAATATTCACCCATGATACTCATGGTACTTATTTCTCTGGCAGGCAAATTTCAAAGTAATATTTTTTTATAAACGCAAAAAATGTTTGAAAAATTCTCAAAAACTTGTCTTCTCAGTAGTTTATTTGTGGTCTTTCACGAAAGAAATTTCAAAATATAACAAATTAAAAATAATAAAATATAAATAAAAAAATAAGCTTGTAAGGACGTACAATACTAACAGTATTTTTGAACATGACATTAAAACGAACTCCTTTGCTTTTTTACAAATGCAAATAACAAAATGTAAGATTTAATTTTCTTCTTCAATTATTCCTCGAGTTCGATTTCAATATGAAATTTGTCTAAATTAAGAAAATTGGTGCCGGTGAAAGTACAAACAGGTTCTTGTCTCATTTTTATGAAATTGTTCTAACCTAGAATGAACACCTTTGTGACGTGTGATTTTTATATTCGTGATAATACGAATGTTAAAATAAACTTGTCAGGCTAGAGAAGAAAACACTGGAGGCACAAATTAAGATTTATTTATTAAAATATAAAATTGTTGGATTGTTAAGAAATTATTTTAGTATTAATAATCTCAATTCATTTCTCGATTTATTTGCAAGGTTCAAATTATATCTTATACATCAAATGATCTTAGCTGATAATCATGGCATGTTCATACTAATTTGTTTCTTCACCGTATTGTAAGTAAAATTTCTTCGTCATCCGTGATTGGTGTACTATTTTTGTAAGTCGAATTCCTTTCAAAACATAAAAATCGTCAGATCGTAGAAAACCGTCAGACAGGTAAAACAAAAATGAATTTAATGGCCAGGATGATCCGAGTCGATCAACGGGTTCATCTTCTTTTAGGCATTACCGTACCATTTGACAGTTAAAAACAAAACAAACAAAAAATTACTGTTATCAGAGTAATATAAATATAGACAAACAGAATACACACTTCAACTGCTTCGTGGGAATACATCAAAGAAAGAATACACAGATAAACTATCATACATATCAAATCTATTCTCTTTAAATCTTTAAATCGATAGGTTGAGTTTAAATTTGGTGTTTGTGTGTGTGTGTGTGTGAGTGAGTGTGTGTGCCTAAGAGAGAGATAGAGAGAGAGAGAGAGAAAAGAGAGAAGGGAGATTGAAAGAGAGAAGAGAGTGAGAGAGAGAGAAAGAGAGAACTTACTTCACTTTTGAAGTAACAGAAAATGGAGGACGGATGAAAGAAAGATTGGAAGGCAAAGAAAAAATACTAAAAGTGTTATGTGAGAGAGTGAGATAGTAAAGTGTGACAAAAAACAAAAAATAGGAGTGTTTGTGTGAGAGAGAAACAGGGAGAGGGAGGGACAAAAAAGAGTGTGTTAAAGAGAAAGCGAGAGAGAGAGGGAGTGCGTGGGTGGGTGTGTGTGAAAAGGGACAAAATGGAGGGCAGGTGAAAGAGAGATAGTGTGAGAGAAAAACGATAAATAAAGAGATATGGGAAGACAAAGAAAAAATAATAAGAGTGTTATGTGAGAGAGTGGGAGAGTAAAGAGAGACTAAGATAAAAAAATGAGTGTCTGTGTGTGTGAGAGAGAGAAAATCAGGGGTAGGGAGAAACAAAAAAAGAGTGGGTTAGAGAGAGAGAGAGTGTGAGAGAGAGAGAGAGAAATGGAATGCTGGAAAAAGAAAAGAAAGAAGAGTGTATGTGGTGTTTTATCTAGTTTTTTATATCTTTATGCGTTTAATCTCGATTTTATAGTTTTCCGGCAATTTTATAAGTCCTTATTGCTATTTTGTAATTTTCCATTTACGACAAATATGAACATCTAGTTTCACAATATGATGTTTTTATTGAATTTTGATAACTAATTTTATTATTTTTGAAGCGGAATGTATTTACCCGAGGGAATTTTAAACTTTTTCAAAAATTATGGCAAAAATTAATTTGTTTTATAAAATTAACTGTTTGACGCAATTTTATCTTTAAAACTGGTTTAAAACAATTTATAACAGCATGAAAAGCATAAAAATCAAGCTGACGCGAGTGTTACTCACTTTGAACAAGGGAGTTTTGGTTTTGTAATTGTTGACTGAATGAATTCTTCGTTTCTGACTAGCATCAGCTTAAATTTATCTTTTTCCGTAATTATTTACTTATTCGGGCTTGACAGGTTGATGACGTATGCGCATTGTTCAAAATTGATTTGGAACTATGTCACATTTAAATTAAAACCCGCAGTCTCTCTGTTATTCGCAGGAATAAATATTATTCAGAATTATCTTTAACAATTAACAACAATTAAGAGTTAAGATAACAGTACGGAACTGATACAAAATATTAAGTGATTGTAGAAAAACTAATAGTTAAATTGTGACTCATTCCGCAGAGGGTGAACAAGCTGACTTCCCTATAATCTTTCGATAATTTAAAGTCCAATTATAACAATAAGGTCAATAAATAATCAAAAGATATTTAAAGTAGGGTTAGAAATGAACATCAAATGTATATATATATATATATATATATATATATATATATATATACATATATATATATTTTTTTTTTTTTTCAGAAAGAATATTTATACTATATTTGAAGATAGGAGTGTTTGTGAGAGAGAGAAACAGGACGGAGAGACAAAAAGTGTGAGTTAGAGAAGGAAGAGAGGGAGAGAGATAGAGAGAGAGAGAGAGAAAGAGAGAGAGAGAGGGAGTTCGTGGGTGGGTGTGTGTGTGAAAAGGGAGAAAATGGAGGCAGGATGATAGAGAGATAAAGTGAGAGAAAAACGAGAGAAAAACGAGAGAATAAATAAAGAGAGATGGGAAGACAAAGCAAAAGTAGTAAGAGTGTTGAATTATGCATAAGATATATAATATATCTGCATATTTAATTAATTATTGGACCAAATCCAATTACAAAAATGCTGTAAAGGAACAGTTTTGAGATTCACTTTATTTGCTATTTATCAAAAAATGCACCATTTTATCCTTCAACTTTTGTAATAATTATCTGATGTAAATACGTAAGATAATAGTTATTTACGTTTTAAGAATGGAAATAACATCAGTGACAATAAGTCAAGTATTTGATTGTAAGATAAGTAAGTAGCTTTGTTGATGGCCAATTTATTGAAAATATCAGGTACTTTAAACTAATTTAATTTTTAAAAAGCGAACCATTTTTTTATTCTTCTTTCACTGAATTACTATATAATTCCGGCCTAACAGAAGTCTCTGGTTTTTGAGTGATGAACTCTTCTATTACTTTTCTGCAGTCTTCAGTGGAGTAAAATTATTTTTTCAATTAATTGAGTTTTTTTAGATCCAGGAATAAGGGAAAATCTGCAAGGGTAGTATCAAAGGTTACGTTGGATGTGGTAACACATTGCAGTCTCTAACAATTTCCGTTGCGCCTGCAGTGACATGTGGGAGTGAGGCTGTCATGGTGGACCAGCCAGCCAATACCGGTTATTTTTAGTCGATTTCTATGATCGCTCCAACTTTATGCAGTATACTAGACTACTCATAATAAAACACATCCTTCAAATTATCAAATTCATAAAATCACCTACTTGAGGTGAAATCCTGTTTGGAGTTCTAAGCAGTGGGTCGCTGCATTTTCCCGTAGGGTTATACTTTGTACATGGTTGTAAAGGAACCGCTTTTCATCCCCAGTTATCAATCCTTTCAAAAATGGGTTGTTACTTGGCGTTTTAAGAAGGATTTGCAGATGCGATCCAAAAAATTCTTCTCAATCAACAGAAGGACCTACATATATACCGACAAACATATCCTGCAGCTCTCAGATGCTTTTAATTGTTTGCTCAGATATTTTAATTATTTCTGAAATGTCTCATGCCGTTGAGTGTGAGTTATTTGAGCCAAAAGCTAGAATTTTGACATCTGGATTAAAATACAACCAGGGAGATTTACATCTTCCGAATCCCAATTTCTGAAACCAAAAAAAAAAACCACTTACATACAGTGCTTTCTCTTAAAGATTCATTACCATACATCACAGATTTTCCGGGTATAAGTTTCACATTGAGACAATAAAAACCATCAAATGTCAAAAATTCACTATTTTCTCCTCTACTTTAAATGATCAAAATACCTTGTAAAAATACAAGATTTTGAACGAAGCTGACAGATAATACACACCTGAAATAATCCTTTTTCAAGGTGTGTCAACAGTAATGATTAAATAAACATTGCTTTAAAACACAAAAGGGTTAAAACCGAATTATTATTCAAAGCCGCGTCGGACAGGAACACAGAGGATAACTAACTCGTGAGTGCAGCGGAATTGGGATCAAACCGCTTGACTATACTTTTTTTAAATATTATTTTCGATTTAAATTTGAGAGCTATACCAAATTATACATCAAGAAAAGGCGGACCCAAAAAAATTGTAGTTTCTGGTTTTAAATCGGAGCATATATATTGGGATTTTTAAGGAGAATTTCGTGCCAAAAATATGCCGCTCCGTAAGGTGCATGTTCGCTCTTCCAGCAATAAGCAGAGCTTCACTGCTGAGGTCATTGCAATCAATAAAATCCTTAACTTAATGTTATATAAACTAATCATATTCTTCGGCTGTACTGTTACTTGTTATCCTACCAGCCGAGTCATAGCCCACTAATGTGGAACTACGGCGACAATGGGTGGTACAGTGTGGACAAGAAGGGTGGCGTTTGAAAAGGCGAACCTCGCGTCCTCGTTCACTTCCCTTTTCTCAATCCAGGTTCCTTCTCTCTTCCTTGTGACCTCTCCCAACACTTCGTTACAAGTTGGGTGTCCAGGCACAAAATAATGGTGTAGCCTAGAGGGCGTGGCAACCCCTCTAAAGCACAAGCTGGACTCGTGTCGGCATCCGGGTCGGTAGGGGACGGCGGATGCTTTATCAGAGGCACACGAGGGTTGGGTACCAGATCCTGTCTGCATAGACGGGGGAGGGTGCATAACCATCTGAACTACGGGGTAGCAGAAATGTTTCAAAGTCCAGCCCCTGCTACAATGGGGATGGATTCGTAGTGACTAGGTGAGGCTCCTGGCGAGAACTTGGAGAAGAGGCTGTCTTCTATCTGTGACCTTCGCCCGAACACTTGCGTATGACCTTCATTATAAACTCGGCCTCACGGGATACGAAGGATCGGACCATCGAAGAGCGTTGAGGACGCTCAGACTAAGCTGACGGAGAAGTGACGGCTGGAAATGGATAGTGGTCGGTGGTGCCTACTCGAATGTATGTAATGTACACGAATGGCATCCTTTACTGAAGGCAGTCTCCTCTGGTGGGTGGTTAGCAATTCCACTTTAAACAAAACCGCGGCCGAAGCGGATCCGGAAGTTCTCACGCTGGAAGAGCCCCAATACTCTGGGAGTGGCCTTCTCTATCTAGGGAGTGCGTGGGAGATCAGTCTGATGCATTTCAGCCACTTACGCGCGACATACGGTTCGATGCTGAATGCGAACCCGACCACTCAGAATGGGCAAGCGGGGAGTGAGGTTTGTCTTGGCCCCTCGGGGCTGGGGCGGCTTCTACACCAACGCTAGCGGCTGTAACACACCCGGTCGCGAGGGGAGATGCGTCATCTCTCATCTTGAGAATCAAAACGTCCGGTATGGCCATTATGAGCTAGGTACGGACGTTAAAAAGATTATAATGTCCTTTTTAGGACGACCGAGTATATACGGGAACCTTATGTACTGTTACTTGTACAAAACCATTTTCTCTTAACCCCAGGAAATCATTCTATCCCTAGGGGACCTACGAGCAAAGAATGTCTCGTTCCTACCCATACTGGGACATAGTAACATTTGGGATAATAATGCCTAGTGGCATTTGGATTCATAGAGATCTTGAAGAAGAGATCTTATGGTAGAAGATCTTACGACAAAAATCTGGGAAAATAGGAAAACGAAGTAAAATATCCTCTCCTCTCAAACATCCCGTGAAGACGAAACGTTATTCTCACCTAAGAATAGGACATTGTAGGCAGGGAACCTCTTCCGATGTGCGAAAGCTGTAAAGAATCAGTTAAGTGTATCTGGATTGTTTTCCACTTGCGAGAATGACTCATGTGGTATATCTGGTAGTCTTGGTGAAATCTTGCCTGATATTAGAACAGAACCTTTTTAATATCCTATAGCTAACTTATTTCTTATTTAAAATCTAGAAAACTTAGGTTTCGTAGGTAGAATTCATGTGAGGTGGGTGCTGCGCGCCTGGTGATGTCAAGGATCATTAATTTATTATTCGCCAATAAAAAAAATTTTACTCCTTGCAGTTGATACGTTATACCTTTTTAATTATAAATAAATGTACTTATTTCATTAAAATTGTGACAGATTATGAAGCTTTTTTGTTAAAATGTAATTTCTTTCGTTAGAGACTCGGACCGGATGGATTTATTACGCCAACAAATTACACTAAGTGACTGTTGGGGCAACTAATTTAGATTTCTTTCTCTCTACACGTGTACCGCGTTGTCTGTTTATTTTTTATTTTTCTTCTTGCCTGCGTTTACAAATTGGCTGATAAAAATTAAACTTTTTGGCGGTTTACAAAGTCATCTGAGATTGATGCTGACTCGGTGCGTCGACGATAATGATATATTGATGATACGGGCCTATTTTATTGGCCGTAAAAACAAAAGGTCTTCCGGCCGCGTGAACCGGCGGTTTTATTTTCAAAAGAAACATTCGATAGTAGTCTATTCAACCCGAGTCTTTCGGAAAAAAGTCCTCCCGTTCAAAAAGAAAATAGATGTCACAGTCCTCCGTACAAAAGCATTGCTCTGAAAATTAACCTATTCTCAAGACAGCTTAACTATTTTTGACTTGAATCATTGTTCCTCGCTTAAACTTACATATATTTATTTTTAAGATATTGTGAAGTTCAAAGAAGAAATACCAGATTGCACATTACTTCTGCATATTCTCTTACGTTTTATTGTATTCATTTATTTCTACTATCAAGTTAAACAAATAGTAAGTATAAAAATCATATTTAAAGGAAAAAATTAACAATTCCAGTCAGTCCACTTCTTCAGAGAGAGGTGCACCAACGAATAATCATATATCAGGCCAATACAAGCTGGAGTACCTCAAGGGAGCATTCTTGGTCTTTTGATTTTCCCACACATACCAATACCATGATTACCACTTATGAAGATGAAACTGTAATTCTGTTTTCTAACCCGAACCCCAAGCAACTCCATTATCCGTCAACACATCGAGTTTATCAAAGAATAGTTCAAAAAGTTGGATACATGACTGAATGAGGAAAAATGTACACGGTTTAAACAATGATAAAACAGTTTTGCCCTCCACTGAGCAACCGATTTCCAGTCAATTCAGATATGTTGGACTATTTCTAGACAACAGACTGATGTAGAATCCCCACATGAGACTTAAGAAACAACAACTTAACAAAATACTTGGACAACTAAGAAGAATTTTCAGACCAATATCTGTTTTGAGTGTCCAAACTCAGGTCTAGAAGCCAATTTGGAGATACTTAGTGGAACTGCACAGTTCCACTAAACCATTACTTCCATTCAAAAGTCCTCGGATAAATTTTCAAACATAACAATGAGCTCAACATTTGTTTTGTCAATAAAACTGATCTGACCCGTTTCCAAAAGTACATACATACAATACATCCTACTTCTACTGCCCTAGCCTTATCTATGCTTTTCCTAGATCATGATGAGACCTAATTGCTTTCTTAATCTCTCACATTGTGTCAACATTGGCTGGTTTCACCTAACTTCTCTGGTCTCTGTTCTCTGGGTGCCATTCTTGCCATAGTGTCATGGCTGTGACCAGGAAAAAACAAATATTTGTATCATCAATTTATCTATATTTATATTTACAGCCTACAAATACATTATTTATTTTTAAAAAATAAAAAATCAATTATAACTTTGATTAAAAAGAACACACTTGCCCTTAATTAGTCAATTTCATAATTTGATTGCTCTACCTAAAAATTATGATTGAGTCTAATTAAGTTATCATCCATCTGAGAAAATTTTAATTTGTTCTTGGGGTTAGTCCAATTGCAATTATTAACAGTTACTCTGAAAAGATTACATTAATTAGATAAATGGGGTATTTTAATTAAAAGATTGTCATTTGTAATGAAAAGAACAATAATTAAATGTGTCTCAATTTGTAATTGTTATTAATAATTAAATTTGTTGTATTTTTATTATCAGCTACTCTCAGCCACTGCTCAATTTTGCAGCAGTAACCACAATCTCGATTATGATTGTTGGCCTTCTGGGCAACCTCCTTACAATAGTTGCACTTCTGAGATGCCCCCGAGTCAGGAACGTAGCTGCAGCATTTATCATAAGGTTATTTTTGATTTTTAATTTACATTTTATTAAAATTTTGTGTGATTTGTGCTAATTGACTTTATGTTTGTAGTTTATGCGTGGCGGATTTCTTATTCTGCGCTGTTGTACTTCCCTTTGCAGCGTCAAGGTTCATAACTGATAGTTGGGTTCATGGAGATTTCCTGTGCAGCCTGGTACCACTGGTGCGATATGGAAATGTCGGTGTTTCACTTCTGTGCATAGCGATGATCACAATAAATAGGTGTGTAAGCTGGTCATTGCTTAATATAATGTAAAAATGGATAAATACAAACCGCATCATTTTTTCAACTTTTTCGTCTATATTATTCATACATTTCATAAGTTTTATATGGGAGATATTTATTAAATTACAACAGATAAAATGTGTTTTGCATACATTTTGGATTTTATTTACAGATATATAATGATTGCACATTACGGTTGGTACCCAAAGATTTACAAGCCTATGTGGATAGCTTGTATGATCATTTTCTGTTGGGCATTAAGCTTCGGTATGCAGGTGCCAACCTTGCTCGGCATCTGGGGTGAATATAAATATTTAGTTAAATAATTCATTTAATTAAAAACTAATTTTAAACAATTTTAGGTAAATACTCATACGATCACAACATAAGGACATGCTCAATTACAAAAGACATTTGGGGACGATCATCAAAAACTGCTCTTTTCCTTATAGGATTTGTCATTCCTTGTCTTATAATCGTCTGCTGTTACGCCAGAATCTTTTGGGTCGTGCACAGGTATTAATATTTTACATAAAATAAAAAGACAGTCTCTAATAATAAACATTGCAGTTCTGAGAGCAGGATGAGGAAACATGCTGCAGAAAGCAATGGAAAAGAACACAAAGAATCAAAAACAAAAAGAAACGAATGGAGAATAACAAAAATGGTTTTGGCGATATTTTTATCATTCCTTATGTGCTATCTTCCCATCACTATAATAAAAGTTTATGACCATAGTGTCCAATATCCAGGTAATTGTTTGAAAGATCAATCCAATAAATCAAAATAATCTAACTATTTTTTTCCAGCACTGCATGTCGTGTCTTATCTCCTTCTCTACCTTTCGGCCTGCATAAATCCGATTATATATGTCATTATGAACCACCAGTATAGACAAGCGTACAAGACAATCCTGTTGTGCAAGCGGCCGAGGCTTCTATCTGTCACTCCAGGTGGCTCGAGCTATGGAGGTCAGTTACAGAACAACGCTGTATGACATGTGAGTCGCATGATCGCAATGCATTGTCCATCATTAGAATTCGAGGCAAGGCTAAGGATTTATCATAGTGAATTACTTTGTACATTGCTTCCTACTAAACATAACTATAACGAACATGCAACAATCTGGTCAGTTTAATTTTTGATGAATAATTAAAGCTTTTCCATTTTCACTTTTATTGGCAGATAAATTAATTATAATATATGTACATATATGTACATATATGGAAAATCATCATAATTTTCCAAAATTATTTTAAACAATTCAAGCGCAATTGTCAAACAAAACAATGATTCATCAAAAATTAACCAGATCTGTAAACATTTGAAATTATTTAAAACTTCGTCATAACATTGAACCATTTTGGGCAAAATTAATATAACTAGTTATTAAAAATTATTATTTAATTAATTATTTAATAATTTATTCTTAAAAAATAAATAATTTAATCATTAAGTAGGTGCTAGGAAGCATTAACACCCACCAAACAACCATACAAGCACATATAATTTCTGAAGGTATAATTTTTTAAATTTAATAAATTGATTTTTGATTAAGAAGTATTAATTAATCAAAAACCAATATTTGAATTATCATTTTGCTCATGCATGTATTGTTTCATTTGTAATGAATGAATATGTAGATGAAAGAAATTTGCACACGATTTCCTTTATGTGACATTTTAAATTGGATAGGTCTTCTCCCTCAAGTAAGGACAATTTAACAATGACATGAACAAGTAAACACATCAAGGCAATAAAGATTTCTTTGCCTTTTTGTTCGATGTATAAAGCGAGATAGCACATTTGCATGGTCAAAAAATAAAAGAATAAATTAAGGATTGTAATGATTTTCAAAGTATTTTCATGCAAAGGTGGATGCGAACAATTACAGCATACATCCTAACAAATTTGGAAGCAAATAGGAAATTTGTAAAACCCATTGAAAATTTGATTTTTGTCTTTGCACATGATACCTAGATTTTGAAAAAAAAATTAAGATAATCAACTCATTCAGATTTTCATTCTCAAACAACTAATTGTTCTGTGAAAATCTCCTATCTAAACCACTAAATTATCAGTACTTGTGAAAGTAGTAGTAGTAGTTTGTTATAATTCATTATGTTTATTTTCATTAATTTTTTTGTCTCATTTGAGAGAGAATGAGAGGAGGGGAGATAGAAAAAAGTGAGAGTGAGAGAGATTGAGAGAGAAAAAGTGTGAGAGAAAGAAGAGGGTGAAAGAGAGATCGAGAGAGAAAAGAGCGGTGGGTGTAAGAGAAAAGAGTAAGAGAGCAAGAAAAAGAAGAAAAAGAGCAATAGAGAAAAGTGGGTGAGAGCAAAAAAGAGGGTGAAAGAAAAAAAAGCAGTGGGAGTGAGAGAAAGAGAGAGAGAGTGAGAGCACATTTGTGTTCTGGTATTTTTCTATCAATTCAAATTCCCCAATGTTATTTTCAACAAATTTATTGGCAGTTCAATTTTCCTGTTTTTTCAATTAACCTGTACACTGGTTTTTACTTTATTTTTTTAATTCACTTGTGTGTATCTTGTTCTCTCAATTTATTGCTTATCAGACAAAATTATTAAATACAAGATGGATCGAAGATTTGATTAAAAAATTATCACCCTGGGTTTAACAAAATAATAATAACAATAATAATATACTTAAAAACAGGGGTTTAGAGTCAAATTATGCAAGTTTAACTAAGATAGATGTAAAAAAATTCAATCATGGCATGAACACATACTTAATATTGCACATTATTAAGTATAAATTATCAAATTGTATGGTATTTATAAGCATAATTCATTTTAATTTACTTGATATGCACATTAGCAATAGTTTTAATTTGGAAAGTTGTTTATATTTAAAAAAAAATAAAATCTTCAATCAAATTTTAGGAAAGTCAAAAGAAGATAGTAAAACCATGGTATCGCAAGTTTCCATAGCGCTAACGCCCGTTCGCTGCCAGGAACTTCCTGACATTTCCGACAGGCAACTTTGATCTCAGGTTTTCAATTGGACTACCGACTTGCGCAGGATATTCATACAAACCATCAACAATTTTTTTATAATCATTTTATTCATAATGCTTTTCGCTCTTTTTGCATGTTGTTAAATTTTAAAAAATTGTTTTAGTCACTTTATTTCTTATTTTTGTTATTGTTGTGAAATTTGAGTACCAATGTCATGATGCCAAAGTAAAGGAAAATGCAATTTTCCTCTAGTCTTTAATGGATGTGTACAAGAAACTCAATTGTTCATATATGTAATAAACAGAAAGCACAAAATTTGTATTCTTGTAAAGTATTATTCATTAGAGATATTATTTTTGTAAATAGTCTAAGTTTATCCATTTGTTTTTAATAAAAATTTAATTGAATGTATTTAAAGAAAAATAAGTGTACTTTTAGATGTATAAATTATTTGTGATATTTAAGATAGTAATAAAACACATGTCCACAAATAATGGAAAACATTTTATTTATTTATCTCCAATGTCTACTAATCAACATGCATTAAGACTTTTGCTGGTCCTATTGCAAAAAAATATGAAACTAGTAAATTATTTATAAAATTAAATATATGTAAATTACATTAAATTTTCAGTTACAAGATAAATATTTAATCTAAGTTTTTGCTTTGATTTCCACCCATCACAGAATTGGTACAATGCTGAGTACACCACTCCAGATGGTGTAGTACATGTCACAAAAACCAGCCTTGACTGACACTCTTGCTGCTGAGGGTTTAATAACCAGAATGAAAACCAGGAAACTCATAATTTATTTTATATTTTTCTCTTGGACCTTTGGAAGAAGTAACCCAGAAAACAATTTTGTCACTCGTACTGAAATCATAAATCTCTACATAGATAAATTGGCCAAGGAAGGCTCGGTGAGGACACCTATTGGCCTCGAACCTTTTTGTGGCATTCCAAATGCCAAATATGTGGATCCATCGGACAGTGTATTAAAAAAAAAAAGTCTTCCGTTTAATGAGAAGTTAGCCCAGGATAGAAAGGACCATTGCAGAAACTAATGGCAGAGTTACTAAAAAACTAGAACATGTTGTGTTTCCACTGTGTGAAAATCACCAGCACAACTGTTTAGTGAAACTGGTCTTGTGTTGTGTGTACCTAGTCAGGACTATGAATCTTTGGGTGCAAGGATGTTTTGGGGTGAGGCAACCTGCTGTCAGTTTTTTCTGCACATCAAAGTTTTTTGTGTTGTTTGTTTCTCTCCATTTAAATTGCACTTGTCTCAAGTATTAGAATGAACTGACTCCTAGCCCTGAGGAAATTTCGGTCAAAAAATGCCATTCATATGCATTCCCGGTCATTGTAACATTCGTGGCAACTTCTTGCTGATGCGGCACCCAAATCGGTGGTCACAGAAGGGATCTGGATAAATCGAGTCTCTGGGGAAGACTTTTTCACCCATATCAAGAGAAACCCATTTTGGAAAAAAGTGGCACAACGAATGGTGTGTAATGACCTTTAACAAACTGAGAGAAATTAAGGAAGATGTAAAATGGTCTACACCTCACTCAATCCTCCCATAAGGAAGAAACTGTCCTAGCTTGCTTAAGAATAGATCATTGAAGAATCACGGTTTACTCATGGCGTGAGAACCTCCACCGATCTGCCAAGGTAGTCAGAAACCACTAACAGTCAAACATACTGTTACTTTCTGTTCTTCATTTGATCCGGAAAGGAGCGTATGTGCTATTTCTGGTAGTTTGGGACAGAATTTGTCAGTACAGAGTAGAAAAAACATTTCAATTTCATGAGGAAGGCTGGTCTGCTTTCTAAAATTTAGAAGACAAGGCATGAATGGGGATGGTGGCTGAGGCTGTCAGCGCCTGCGAGCCTGACGGGGCCTCCTTGTTTGTGACATTGTGGCATTTCTGTTTAAAAAAATTATAAATTTAATTTGTAAGATAAATCATTGTAGGTCAGACAGTAATATTACAATAAAATTGCTCAGCATAAGCCTTATATTGTTTGTCTCCATTGTTCCATGCAATTAGACAGTTTTATAATATTCATAATTGTACAATTTGGCATAAATTTAAACAAAGTGACTGATGTTCTAATTAAATAAATGGCATATTAAAAGAAAAATACAAACAAATGAATATGAAACACATGATTCATTCATTCTAATTCATTTTTAGTTATTCACAAAAAAAATCACACAAATTTTTAGTTTGAAAGTTATGAGAACAAAATTAGTGAATATAATTGAACATGGAATCTTTACAAAAACAGTCAGGTGTGATATCCCGGAACAAAATGATGGAAATGATCAGAGCAGGTTTGAAAGATCTGGGAAATGAAGAACAAAAAGTAAGTCCTGCTGATTTGCTTAAATACATTAAGCATAACCACAATTTACCTCTGGCTAGAACTTTGCCTAGATTTGTAGAAGCGTTAGAATTAGCTAAAAAAAGAGGCTTAGTATGGCAGGCAAGTAACAACAAATATATTTTAAGCCCTGAGCCTACCAGCATGTGCAATTCATGTGGTGGTAAGAAAAAGATGAAGAAATCCTCCTGTAGGCCGATGAGAAGCAAACAAACAAAAAAAAGTATTAAAAGAAGGCAGAGTAGAGAGAGAAGAAAGGAATCTCTTTCTCATAGAAGGAAGGCTTTACAGAGCAGAACAAGGTGTAAGTCAAAAAGGGAAAGTCACCGCCACAAATCCCATAAATCCAGCAGGAGAAGTAGGTCGACTGAAAAAAAGAGGATGCATTCAGCAAAAAGATCAAGATCTCAAAGGCACACTAGGTCTCAAAGGGCATCAAAACAAAGACACCAAAGAGGTTCTCGTAGTTCAAGAAGGGAGTGTAGACGCCCAAGATCTTCCAAGAAGTTAAGTAGAAGCAGCAAATCGAAAAGTGCCAAACATCAAACACGTTCCAAGTCAAGGAGGGATCTGTCAAAGGTCAAAATGTGCCCAGAAAATGTAGGCACTGTTGAAACGAGTATGCAAGAAGTGCCTAATGTTTAAAACTGTCACCTGTCTTATCAGTTATGTATTCACTTTCGTTATGCAATACGTAATAAATTACAATGTACTGATTAAATGACACAAGGTTAAGTGATAAAAGAAGTTTGTAAAACATAAGCTTGTAGTTCACTTTCGTTATGCAATAAATGTTGTGTTATGTAAAAATGTACTAACATTGGCATTTTTTTATTCAAAAAGCATGTAAAACAGTTTAATGCTTCAAGCCCAGGGTCAACTCATTTAATAATAACAAAAAGTAAATTAAAGGTGTCTCAACTTCCACTTTCTGTCTAAATCATTAATTAATCCCTTCTCATACTAGAAAAAAGCAGGCCTTCTAGATTAATCTAAATTTATAACATTTCATTTCAATTTTTTTCATGTGATTTCACAATTCCAATTTTTTTCAGTGGCTTTTTCTCAATTGTATTTTTCACTCAAAAATCGCTAGTATGTTTTTCTTGTTTTTTTGCTTGGTCTGAATTTTGAATATTTTAAAAGAACTATCAATCAATAAGATGTCAAAATAACCCTTTTGTGAAGTTCCGTGTCTTCTCCAGTTGACCCTGGGTATTAGAGTGATAATTTTATATTGTTTTATTATCCATCACTTCTTACCAAAATCTGATCTCTTAGATCATAAACAATGTTGTGTGGATACTAATTCATCCTAACATCTTATCTGTTGTCTGAATGTCTCAATTATACCCAAAAACTGCTGAGAATCTTTGGAAGATTTTTAGTAAATCAATTTTTGCCTAAAAGTACTCCATTTGCTTCAAGGTCAAACTACTTTTTAAGATGTAACATCACTACTGTTCATACTGTGGGTCTGAGGTGGCTGAGTGGTTAGGTTATAGAATGGTATGGCATGGTAATAAGGATACTAGGAAGTGGCATTTGTGCTCCCCAGGCTGTGCAGCCTTCTGGCTTATTGTACCTTCCTAGTTGCTTAGTTAAGTGCAATAGACTCTATCCTTCTTAGAAGTATCAGGTCATTGACTGTCACTGCTATAATCTGATTCCCTAAGTTCTTTCCTATGTTAGGTTAAATCTCTATTGAGCTGTTACATCGCATTTGAAGTAGATATGGATGGCTGTTTCCTCCTTCTCATTACCATCAATCATAACCTCATTTTGTTTCTATTATTTATTAATGATATCCATCTTGCTCTCCCTTCTGCTCAGTTTTTATTATTTGCTGATGATCTGAAAATCTATTCCATAAGCACTTCTCCTTCTGATTGCTTACAATTACAAAAATCTATCAGTAATGTGCTAACCTGGTGCTCTAATAACAAACTTGCTCTTAATGTTTCCAAATACTACATTCTCTCATAAGAAACAACCTTTTATTTATCTCTATACTCTCCATGATGCTCTTTTAACGCGAGTTGAGGTCGTAAAGGATCTTGATGTACTTTTTGATCAAAAGCTCAAGTTTAAAGAACATATTTCTTCAATAAAAAATAGATCTATGAAGATGCTAGGTTTCATCATCCGGAACACCTATGAATTTAAAAATCTATATTTTGTCCATCTTTATAAAGCTTTTGTACAACCCATACTAGAATATGCTACACCTGTTTGGAACCCCTTCTATCTAAATTATCAAAACATTCTTCAATCTGTACAAAACAAATTTTTAAAAAAACCTTCCTACAAACTCAATCTTCCTCTGAATTCTGCCTACCCTGGAATCTGCTCTGAATTTAAACTTTTCGAACTGGCACTAAGAAGGGATTACTTTGATATTGTTTTTGTATTTAAATTATTAAACAATCTCATTGATAGTCCTTCTCTAATCTCTCAACTACAGCTACATGTCCCTTCGCACTCTCTTAAAACCTATAAATTATTTTATATTGAATTCCAAAGCTCTAACTACATGCTCTCTTCTCCTCTACACAGAATGATGATCAAGAGTAACAACATCTGCAATAGCATTGACTTCTTCATTAGTTCTGTGCAATCTGTGAAAAACCTTATCCTACAACTTTAGTTGAATGCTTTTATATTTCATACTGTACAAAATTATTACAATTTATTTCATTCACTGGTTCAACTAATTCTCGCACTCTAGTCTTATTATATATTTACAAAGAGCATTATTTTCATTAAATATGTACCTAATTATTGTAGTTTCAATTGTCTTTCAGCTTTATTTTGTTTCCTCTGCCTTATTTGGTTAGTAATTATGTCTTTCATTTTTGTTGTTCAGTTTTTACTTTTTAATTGTATTTTTATATTTATCATTTATATTATTACCATGTATATACGTCCTTATTCTTTTTATATATATTATTTGTATTTTTACATATATTATTTATATTTTTTGTTATTATAAAATGTCTTTTTTTATAGTGGATTTCGATCCGTAAATAAATAAATAATTAATTACATAATCTGGGATCTTCGTTGTATATGCCCATGTTATACAGATGTTTTCTCAGATGCCAGTGACTGGTTAATAGTCCTGCCACTCCTCTGTGTTTAGCCCTCTTCAATCGCAGCAGTTATTTTTGGTGAAGGTTGTTTCATCACAAGTTTACTGCGTCTAGCATTGCTCCATTCTGTGATGGAGGATTCTATATTTGTTTCTGTTATCCCAAGTATAGGTTCAGGGCCTATGTATGGTCTTGCAGATCCTCCTCTTGCCAGACTGTCTCATTACACAAAATTTCCCTGTGCCCTGGAGCCTAAGATATCAGGTTGTTGTGTTTCCCAGGTTTTGAAGATTTTGGATGCATTCACCGACTAATTTTGATGTTATTATTTTACATGCTAATGCTTTAATGGCTGCTTGGCTATCAGATCTTATGAGGATTTTTTTGCCAGTGTAACCTCTTTTAAAATTTTCCAGGGCACAAGCATTGATGGCATTTATTTCTGCTTGAAAGACCAAAGTGTACTTCACTAATGAGTTTGATTGATCATGTTTTGGGCTTGTACACAAAATGCCCGATTCGGTTCCTTCATTTGTTTTGGAGCCATCTGTATACCATATCATTATATCTGATGCTGTGTGTTCTTCCTCTCCTTTATAGTCCGTTGAGACTTTGTAGGAAGTTGTAAATAATGTTTTCGGGATCATATAGTCAGTCCCCATTTCTAAGAATGGGTGTCTGATTTTATTGATTATGGTTGTATGCCCGAATTGTTTAGTTTCTATCCAACTTGATTGTTTTCTGGAGCCATAAATGACTTACTAAATACTTAATAGGCTTTTTTTCAAAAACACCGGCACCCCGAGGGTTGATATGACCTCTGCTGTTGCAAAAAAAAAAAAATAAAATAAAAAATAAATGAGCTTTTCCTAGTCTTTCCTTGTATAAATATTTCCAGTGGAGGTAGGTTAAGCAGTTTTTAATTCGGTAACATAGATAAGATGTAACATCACTACTGTTCATAGTGGGGAGTCTGTGGTGGCTGAGTGGTTACGGTATTTGCCACATTAGCATTTCTGTGTTCAGATGTTTTTTATTTTTTATATTGAATGGTATGAAAAATTTATTATTAAGTGGTTTGACCCCTTCATCTGTGATACCCAATGGGGTATTTAACTTTATTGTTCATAGTGAAAAATATTTATTTAGAAATCTTGAGATGCGGTCTGGTGTGATATCTGGTCTATATCATAACATTACATTCCACACATCAAATATTTTTCACATAGTCTAATTGTCCAACAATTTAGCTTTCCTTTTCCTATTTATCCCTTTCTATATAATCCTGAAAGGATAATCTGGCCGAACTATTACCAACGTTTTTTCCTTTCTTCGGCTCTTTTCACCTCAAAGAAGCCGACGCCTTATACAAAAATGACTTTTCTATACCGACTTCCTTCCCCACCTCTTCAAAATCCAACGTATATAAACAAAAAACAGCAAAATCTCACTGGCACTCTCGACACGACACGCAAGAATGGCACAATTACACAGAAGACAAACACTTTGAGTGAGTAGAAATACTTTGATTGAATATATAAAAAATATATTTTGCATTGTATAAATTCGCTTTTTCACATCCTAAATGTATTTGTTAAATGTAAACAATGTTTGTAAATCCCAGGCCCTGAAGATGATCTCAATAAAGATCGAAATGTTGGCACGATAAAGAAAACGTTTTTATGAAACCTACATCTCACGATTTCTAAATAAATGTCGATTAACAGTCACTAAGCACCACACTTAGTGAAAAATGATAAAACAACAATAAAACCCTTTCTTCCAACTACTTTCAGAGGGTTAATATTTTAGCAAAATAACTAGTTTTTCAGAGTCAGGTATGATTAAATGAACACAAATTTCATCATTAAAATAACAGTTTTATTACAGTTCCAGTAAAGAATATAGGGCAAATATGCATAACTTATGGCAAGAAGTACAAAAACTAGTCAACAGTTTTTTTTTAATTCCATAATAATTTTTTTAAAATTCTCATAAAAACTAAAATTTTTAAATGGAATTAAATTTTATACAGTTAGTAAACATTAGAGAATAGAATTGCACTAGTAATTTTGTTTCAAATTTATCTGCTTGAATAATTTTTTTATCTGTACAGATATGTATAAAAAAAATTTGATCACAATTTACAATTTTCCACTTTCTCACAAAAAAAGTATAATTACAGATTTTTTAAAAAATAAATTCTAATATATTTACAAATAAATTACAACCATAGTCAATACAGAATCAACTGCCTAGGCACGAATTTCATCTAAATTTTCAGTCATTTTGTTCCATTTAAATAGTGTCTTTTGCAGTTCGTGAGTATCTTAAAAATGGTTTTTACTGTTTGAGATTTCTTTTATGGAAAATATAAAAAAATCTGATGTTGCAATAAACCATTTTTAAGTTTTAAAAATCTTTCACCAACTCTATTTATATATAAAAATATACACATAATTACAAAATTTATACAAAATATCATTTTTGATGTGATACAATTAATTTAATTAATATATATATGTATAAAAAGAAATCTTTTTTTACATTAATTTCCTGGTAAAATAGTTATATCTGATTACATGCAGTCTTCAGCATAAATAAAAATTTCACTCTGTATTATTGTGCTTATAAATTAATTAATTTTACAAATTACAATCATTCACAGCTTAAACACAACTTTTATACACTATTCTACACAGCATAAGCAAAACAGTTTGTTTTTTTAAATCACAATATATTAAGATCACATTAGTTCTTTATTAAAACTTATGAGAAAATAAATAGACGATAGGAATCAAATAGTTTCTGTCGAAAAGACAAATTGTCAATGCGTTAATACTCATATTTCTGGTTGGAACAATTATACGTAGTTTTCTCCAGATCTTGGGACTCGTGTGCTTCGCCAACTCCCTCGCCTTTTCCCGCAATCTAGATCCAAATCATCTTCTCTGTCACTCCTCCCCTCTGAAGAAGTACAATTATTATTCTGACTTGTCATATAAGTCAGTTCCATTACATTCTGAAATTTTAAAAAATTATTTAAAATTCACAAAAAAATTAATTTCAGCGGCGTCAAAAAAAGAAAACCGAATATTACTCTCCTGCGTGTCCAGAAATGACTTTGATTATATGTTTAACAAGAAAATGCTAATAATACTGACCTTATTTTGCTCAGAGTCGGCGAGTGGATTGTTTGTGATGTTCATGGACCTCGGGAGAAATCCATTCCCGACTCGACCGTTTACTTTTCCATTGTGGACAAAACCGTTGATAGTCACCGGCTCTAATGGCTGTATAGTGATACCTGGATCGACTCCTCCACTCTTATCACAACTCTCTACACCATCTTTCCAGGGGAAAATATGAAACAATAAAGATTAATATGAAGTTTAAAAAAGACCCAAAAACCCAAGTTTGTCCCTCATGTTTACATTATAAGAAATAATTACCATGATCATCGCTGTTGATTGAACGTCTATAGCAAATGCATATAGCGACTGCGAGAGTCAAGAGGAGAGTGAGCCCTGCGATGACAGTGCCCAGCACCAAGTACAATTGCCCATGACTAGTTTTTTCAGTTGAGCTTATACCACTTATGCCGATCACATCTGGCACAGGTGCCTCCGTTGCATTTGCCTCTCCTGTAAATATCATGAAATAAACAGTTAATGAGTGATTTTATGGTTGATTTTTTTCTTGGTTGATCAAAAAATTGATATGAGTTTGTCTTATGCATAAAAATGTTTTATTACCATTTTATTAATAGCAGTGTAAATTAATTCAGAGCCCATGATATTATTGGTACATTAATATTGTCTCATTTAATAATAATTTGTTTTCATTAAGTTCAACAAACATTAATAAGAATAAATCTAAATTTATTTATGATGATTATATGATGATGATATGAAAATAGTTAAAAAATATTGAAGAATGCTACTATAGCAAGATTTGCCACAGCTGCTGTAGTGTACGATGCTATACAGTTCATTGCATTTGTATTCTGGGGGAGACGGCACATTAGTTATTAATTAATCATCAAAAATATTGAACTTTAAAAAATGAGGTTTTTGATTTTGTAAATAAATTGTATAAAGCTTTATTTTTTCCTCTTTAATGAATTCTTTCTATATTGCATCATGGTGTACAATATGAATGGAAAATATCATATAAATTTACAGGAAAGTTGAAGCCAAATATTTATAGTAAAATCGCAATTTGTCTTTAAGAAAATTAATTAAAATTAAATTTTTGTTTAACTAAAGGATGCTAAGGGTAGGAAAAGCTGTTCTCATGTTAACACTTTGAAATCGATCAACTTTTTCATGAATTTCTGCTTATTAAACAAATTTTTTATATTTGTTTATGTAATAAATTATGTATTGATTATTTTTGCTTTTTGTGAGTCATGATTTTATATAAGTAATTTTGTATTTTTTGAGAGTTTTAGTTTACAAGTAACAAGGATGATAATATCAAAATGAAATAACATAAGCCAAGTGTTAGTTTTTCCAAAATTATTAATTATTTATTTATATATAGATTAGCCACAATATATGAGTACAAATGAAGTCGTCATGCACAACAAAAATACAAATGAGGACAGGGCATTTTAATTTATTAAATCATGATTTTTGTGCTACATTCTAACGATCTAATTTAAATACAAAAGGTAAAAAAAATTCTATACAAAAAAATTTTGATTTGGATGTTAACATATTAAAATTAATTTTACACTATGTAGTAAAAAATGTACTGCTTACTCAAGGTTTTGTGTGTCAGTATCGCACTAAAATCTGAAGCAGCCCCTACAGTAAAGCTTTGAAGCTTGATGTCATAAGCTGTGTCCGGGGCGAGATGCGTAATGACAAAGTTCCTCGTATTTTCTCCTTCGACTGTCGCTTTTATGTAATCCCCTGCGCTCGTTGTCGCCCGGTAATAGACGTAAAAACCATCGACAGGAGCCAGAACGGAATTGAGATACTGCATTCAAAAAAACATTCTTATTACCCTTGTATTTTTATTTTTATTTTAGTTTTAAATAGATGTATTTATAAACATACCTCCCAGTGTATTCGGATTTCCGTTGGGCTAATTGCCTCAGTGTGAGTCAGTGTTGGAGGATAAAGAGGAGTCCGATTGCTCGGTGATCCCTTTTGTAAATGAAACTTGGCAGAATTTCGTCCCAGTTTATTGTCATTGTTTGAATAAACTGCAGCTATTCTGAACCTGAAAAATTAAAACGTAAGCATTAAAACATTTACATAGAACATTGAAAATTGTTTTAAATAGTTGGAATATTACTTATAATGGTGGTCTGTTGTGAGATTATCGACCTCGTAGCTTCTTATATGCGGGGGTATGTCTTCGTTGCTAGTCATCCAGCTTGAAGGCCTGTTGTCCAAGTCTTGAAACTGTACTTTGAAAAACTGAATAGGGAGTCCAGCGTTGTTCGGTACGGACCACCTGACCATTACAGATTTATCCGATAATCTTGTTATGTTTGGCCTTGTGGGTGGTATCATCACAGCTAAAAGGACAATACAAAATAAAATAACTTAGTTAATTTAAAAATTGAGAGTTTAACCAATGCAAAAATAAATGGTTCACACAGTTTCAAAATAATTCTACATTATTATGCAAGGTATGGTTGAGTTGAAAATTCTTCATTTTAATTCATTAATTTCACTAATTTCGTGGCCCGCCTGACCAATTAATACATTACAATTAATTAAGGTTTTTAGTTGAGATGAAAAAAAGTCAATGGCACGAGCGGGATTCGAACCCATGATCTTCAGCTAGATACGCCGCTGCTCTACCACTTGAGCTATCATGACCTCGATCCACTCGGACATCAACTACTCATCTCAACCCCACCTTATGAGTTTTCCCTCCTTTCTGCCATTTTCCAAATGTCGTGTAATCGGATTGGATTCTCGACGACAAATGAAATGGCCACGGAGAGAGCTTTAGTAAAGTGTACTTCATTTTAATCAATTAAATTCACTATTTTTCGTGGTCCGCTTGACCAATTTTTTTCATCTCAACTAAAAACCTTAATTAATTGTAATGTATTAATTGGTCAAGCGGACCACGAAATTAATGAAATTAATGAAATTAATGAATTAAAATGAAGTACACTTCACTAAAGCTCTCCGTCGCCATTTCATTTGTCGTCGAGAATCCAACCCGATTACACAACATTTGAAAAATGGCAAAAAGGAGGGAAAATTCAAAAGGTGTGGCTGAGATGGGAAGTTGGTGTCCGAGTGGATCGAGGTCACGATAGCTCAAGTGGTAGAGCAGCGGCGTATCAAGTTGAAGATCGTGGGTTCGAATCCTGCTCATGCCATTGACTTTTTTCATCTCAATTAAAAACCTTAATTAATTGTATTATAAATGAGCCAAACACCTTCTAAAAGTGTCAGAATTTGCCTTAACTGATCCATTTTCAGAGTATGTAAAAAATAATGACTAAATAAACATTATTTCAAAAGATAAAAGGGATAAAATCGAATTACAGTAACCCCTCAACATTTGCGAGTTTATTTGTGAGGAAAAATTTCACATTCGCTCCCCTTGGATTTAATTATTTGCAAACAAAAAAAAGTTCAAGCTTTTGAATAGCTTTTTCAGATGTATTGGGTTGTCCGGAAAATAATGCAGGATTTTAAGTTTTCATTAAAAAAAATCTATATAAAATATTCTGTTTACGTTTACAGGATTACTCATTTGTATGAATGTCAACACTTATTAATCCTCTTCCAAATGATATTGTTTGTTTACCTCTGTAGCATTCCGCTACTTGGAAATAATTGAGTCATCCTTATAATGTCAAAGCGAGAATTTCGTATGATTTTCTTTTACGAGTTTAAACTCGGCCGAAGCGGAGCCCAAACGGCTAGAAACATTAACCAAGTCTGGGGCGAGGGTTGTGTTAATGAGTGCACTGTGCAAAGGTGGTTTAAAAAATTTCGGGAGGGAGATTTCAGCCTTGAAGATGAAGAAGGTCGTGGAAGGCCTTCCTCTCTTAATGATGATGTTCTGCGATCAGTGGTGGAAGAAAACCCCAAAACAACTGTTGGAGAACTTGCAGAGCAACTCAAAGTCAGTAAAACGACCGTCGCTGACCACCTCAAGGCGATTGGAAAAGTGAAAAAACTCGAAAATTGGGTTCCACACTCGTTAAACGATCGCCAAAAAAATCAGCGTTTTGATGTTTGTGCATCACTTCTTTGTCGAAACAAAAATGACCCATTTCTGGCCAGAATTGTTACATGTGACGAAAAGTGGATTCTGGACAGTGGCTCGACAAAGGAGAAGCTCCAATACATTTTCCAAAGCCCCCAACTCATCAAAAAAAGGTAATGGTTACGGTATGGTGGGCTTCATTTGGTTTAATACACTACAGCTTCTTAAATCCTGGCGAAACCATCAATGCTGAATCATACTGTAACCAAATTAATACCATGCATCAGAAATTGGCAGTAATGAAGCCCTCTTTGCTCAATCGGAAAGGGCCCATTTTGTTGCATGACAACGCTCGACCACATGTGTCACGTGTAACGTCACAAAAATTATTGGAGCTTGGCTATGAAACTTTGCCTCACCCACCCTACTCTCCGGACCTCTCGCCTACTGACTACCATTTTTTTAGACATCTGGACCACTACTTACAACACATAATATTCAAAAATCAAACGGAACTGGAAAATGCATTTATTGACTTTATCAATTCTAAAAATTCTGAATTCTACTCAGACGGAATTAATAAGTTACCAACACGTTGGGAGAAATGTATTGAGAGTATGGGAAATTATTTTGATTAAAGAACATTGCTTTAAAGTAACTAGTTTCTTTTTTTTTGTTTAATACCAAAATCCTGCATTATTTTCCGGACAACCCAATATAAACATTCTCAAAAATCCCTCATTTGTTCTGTAAGTCTAATGAAAATTTGTTAAAGAAAAATCAATATAATTATGATTCGATGTTTCGCTGCCTGGTCTCTTATTATTGTTTCCTTCTTTTATTGCATATTGTTCATCTGTTGGCAACTTGGAATATAAATTATATTATGGCATCTTTACCATCTTTAGTGAAATGGGGGAGGCGAAGAAAAAAAATAAATATATAAAATTAAAGTTTTAGATAAATTTGCGAGTCAGTGAAAGTGCAACTGCTGTTGGGAGATTCTTCAACATCAACAAGTCGGCATTGGGGAAAATAATAATAGTTAAATACCTTGAAGAGACAGGAAATGCTTTGAGCATTTGATTGGAGGATATGTCTCAGAAGGGTGTTCCGATTAGTTCTGCACTGATAAGAGCCAAAGTTAAAAAATTATTTGATGAAATTAACATCATGGCTAGAAAAGGTTGGGTCAAAAATTTCAAACAAAGGCATAATTTTCATATGAAATTGTCTGGAGAATTGGCATCTTCTGACCATGAAGCAGAAAAAAAGTTCCCAGAGAACTTAAAAATCGAGCCAAATTAAATTGTATGGATGGAAATTTTGAAAATGTTAATTTATAATAGAAATAAATCACACGTTTTTGTTCCTCTATCTACCATTAGGGAATGGCACCCCCTATTTGCACAGCAATATAGACTCAACATTCGCAGATTCAACAATCACATAGTTTTTCTGGAACGTAATACTCGCAAATGTTAAGGGATTACTGTATTGAAAAATGCTTACACTTATTTTACAACCCAATAGTTTGGTCTAATCAGGCATTGAAACCACAAAAAAAGACCATTTGGATAACACTTACTTTTGTATAGAAGAAAATTTGTATTGACTTTTTTTTCAAATTTATAAAGCTTTTTTTTAGAAAAATAGACTTCTTCAAATAAGTTAAATGTTTTAATTCAGCTTTAAAATTGTTTAAATCAATAGATTATTAATTTACCTTTGTGCTTTTTATCTTTTCTTCTTCCTTTACCTTTTCTATGGTCTTTTTTGTGGTTTCTTCCTGGTGCCACCGATGCAGCAGAACTCCCTTCTGAAGATTCTATGAATGAAACTAATGTGTTTTTATTATTCAGTGGTTAAAAACAAAACAAAAACAAATAACACAAATAGAAATTAATTACCTTCAAATTCTGGATCTTCATTATCGGGAGAGTACTCAGCGCCCACTTGCGTCACCTGTGTAGGTGATACTTGTATCATGGCAGAGCCATATGTCGTACCGACTGGGTTTGAAGCAAAACACTGGTAGATACCAGCGTGCCTCTTTTGAATCTTTTTTATCATAAGCTTTCCACTGATGGGAATTATGTGAGAATCGTTGTTTACCGATTCACCGTTTAGCAGCCAAGTGATGTTCGGCGAAGGTGCTCCGGTGACTTCGCAGACTAATTCAGTATCACTGTCTTCTTCTATCACGGCATTGGCCGGTCCTTTTGTGACAACTGGAGGAACTGAAAAAAATAAAATAATTTTATAGGCGTTGACATTTTTAACAAGATTTGTTGTTTTACCTTGAACTTGTAAGCTGACAAGATGGGCCTGCATAGGGGGCACACCGTTGCTAAGTTCACACACATACTGGCCCTGATCAGAAGGCTGCACGTTTGTTAATGTGAGTGCACCGTAACTTAAATCTATCCTATCATTTGGAAGGACTCCGTTTACCCTCCTCCAAGTTGCCTTGGGTGGTGGTTGTCCGACACCACTGCATTCCAATGTCACATTTTGTTCTAGAAAAAATTAAATGTAGTTTAATAAAATTCTAATATATTTAAGAATATTATAATGCTTACTTGATTGGATGACATATTTAGATTGTGGTGTATAAAGGAACCTCGGTGGTGATGGTTCTTTAGGCTGTTCAACAGTCAGTGTGATTTTTAATGGAGAATCAATAATTAGACCTGTAATATAATTGGTAGCAAAACACGAGTAGACTCCTGAGTCTTTTTCACTAACATTGCTTAACAATAGAGACCCTGTTGTTGGCAAAATAATGGAATTATCTGAAATAAAAACATAAATGAATTTTAAAAAAACTGTTTTGTGCAAATTTTAATGATAAAAAATTTACCTGGCACTAAATTTTTATTGTGTTGATACTGTATGATTGCTGCAGGCTTGCTGACTGGTGGCGGGCAGTTTATTACTACACTGTTCCCTGCAGTTACTGTATACTGCCGATGTGGTTGGTAAAGAAACGGCTGAAGTTGGGCCGTCGTAAGCCTGGCTGGAGTACTTGCCAAAGCTGATGCACCAAACCATGCTACACACTAAAACGTAAAAATGAAACGTTTGAAATAATTCCCTACTTTTCGTGGTCCGCTTGACCAATTAATAGAATTCAATTGATTAAGGTTTTAAGTTGAGATAAAAAAGGCAGTTTCATGAGCGGGATTCGAACCCACGACCTTCGGCTTGATACGCCGTTACTCTACCACTTGACCTATCGTGACTTTGATCCACCCGGGCACTAACTTCCCATCTCAACCCCACCTTCAAATTTTCCCTCCTTTTTGCCATTTTTCAAGTGTCATGTAATCGATTTGATTCTCGGTGACAAATAAAATGGCCACAGTGAAGTATACTTCATTTTAATCCATTAAATTCACTATTTTTCATGGTCCGCTTGACCAATTAATACAATTCAATTAATTAAAGTTTTAAGTTGAGATAAAAATTGAAAAATTATTAGATTTTTTTTTCTTTAGAAAGGAAGTTATATGATAGCTCAAGTGGTAGAGTAGCGGCGTATCAAGCCGAAGGTCGTGGGTTCGAATCCCGCTCGTGACACTGACTTTATTATCTCAACTTAAAACCTTAATTAATTGAATTAGTTTGAAATAATATAATTTTGAGATTTCTCTATGGGATCTAAGAGGTGTTGTTTTAACTTTTCTGATAATTTTGGTCTGCCTTTCTTTGATAGTTTTATATGTAAGACATGTTCCAACATGTCACCATCTTACAGACCAAGCAACAAGCCACAATTTGTCTGGCAGACCAAACCAATAAATATAAGCAGACCTAATTGTTTGGAAATGACCAAAATGAAAGTCAGAGTAGTATAGAATTTTCTCTATTAGCCTACCTGGTAATCGCCCTCTTGCTTTTCATCGTTGAATTTGACAAGGAGCCGACTTGTGGCAGATGGCCTCATAGCTGTAGGGTGTTCGTGCTCAATGGCCACACCGTTATGCCTCCACCGTACAGCCTCTGAAGGTACATTGAGAGAACATTCAAATACGACATCATCTCCAATTGGAGCCACTATCGGCTCTGGAGATCTAATAAATGATAATCCAAGATCTGAAACAAAAATATCAAAAACTTTAATTTAAATACATACAATTTAAACAAAACTTCTTTTGATTCAAACACCCATCCACTTATAAAAAAATTTATCTTGATTATCATAACATTTTAGAATTTTACCAACTGTCCTACTATTGAATACAATTGGACATGAATAATTTTTAAGGTTTGATAATATTCCTTTCCCTTCAGAAATACTGCTTTTACCGTATTTTTCCGCTATGAAAATTATGTTTTTCATCTATTAATGTTTGTGAAAATGAAAATTATTGATAAGTTTTTATTAAGAAAGAGTTGGAAAGTTCTAAATATTATTTTTTGTGTCAACTGAATTGTAAGAACATTACATAAAATTATTCCATCATTACTTAAATATGATCTAAGACTTAGGCTGACATCAGTATAGCAGGCGTTGAAGCATAAGCACAAAAAGAAAACACTAATAACATTCTAGGAAATGTTATGCTGTATGGCCAAACTTTAAATCGAGCCGTGAACCTGCAATAGTTTTAAAATGAGATGGTCTAAAGTTACAATTGCTTATGGTTTAGCCTTAAATGGATCATTATTGACTTGAGTAAGCTAGAAAAATCAGTGTTCGATGATTTAGTTTGATTAATCAAATGATTTCAACAGGTTGAGTACTGAGGAAAAGTTTTACACAATCGTCATTACTAAACCAAACCTTTGAAACTAAACTGTTGGACTAGCATTTATTCAAGGATTTTTATCAGTGTGGACAAAATTTCTATAAATAATGAGCTAAAAAAATAAATTTAACTGAGTAATATTTTGTAAACAAAACATAACAAGCTTGGACTTTAGGAGAAAAAAATGATTATTCTTTAAAAAATTCCATGACAAAACAATGATTTTTATTAAGAAAATAATTTTCAGTTGTATTAATACTGGTTGTATATCAAGCCGAAGATCGAGGGTTCGAATCCCGCTCGTGCCATTGACTTTTTTATCTCAACTGAAAACCTTAATTAATTGTATTAAGGACAAAATTTAAAAAAAATCATTAAACAATGTTCTAAAAATAATATATGTGTGTGAATGTTTTGTAAATTAAGTGTAACAAAACTCTCGACTTTAGGAGAATAAAATGATTTTTCACAATAAAATTCCATTTTGTTGAAATGATAATGGTTGGATACTAATATTAGTATATAATTCTGATATGTGTCAGACAATATTGGCCAGTGAGGACCAAATGGCAAAATAATAATAATAGGGAACAAAATAAATTTAATCTGAATTCTGATATGTTTAGTTAACTAAACGTAAAAAACTGCTGGACGTTAGTAGTACAAAATAATTATTCTTAATAAAATTCCATTCTGTTGAAATGATAATGGTTGGATACTAACTGACATTGGTAGATAATTCTGTTATTTGACCATTAAAGACAAAATTTCAATATTAAAAATTGGCAAAACAAATATTCAACATGATTTGTGATATGCTAAGTAAAATAAGTGTAAAAAAACTGTTGCACAAATGTAAAAAAAAAAAAATAATGGACTAAAAAATAAATTTAATATGAGTTCTGTTATGTTTTGTAAACTTAATGTGAAAAAACTGTTGGCTTTAGCAGAACAAAATAATTTTTTCTAAGAAAATGAAAGAAAAAGAAATGCATTCTGTTGAATTGATAATGGCTGCATACTAACATTGTTAGATAATTCTGTTATTTGGCCAATAGGACCAAATTTCAAAATACAATGGGATAACATGAGTAATTTATTCTAAGATGGAGTGAGTATAATAATTATTTGGATGAAAACAAGGAGTCTACTTAATTTTTTTTTTTTTTTTTGAGTTATCTGTATTTGGAGCTCTCAAATATTCATTATCAGATAATGAAATTGAGAGCTTAAAGGCCAGATAGCTGCAAAAAACAGCTTTAGAGTAGAATAGAACATTTTCATTCAATGAGTTTTGATATGTTTCATAAACTAGTGTAAAAAATTTTTGATCATGAGTAGAAAAAACTTTTTTTTTCTTAAGAAAATATGTTACTGCATCGTTAATAATGGTTGTATACTAATATTGGTCGATTATTTTAATATTTGTTGGGAAATTGGACCAGTAAAGACAAAATTTCATTTAACAATGGGCGCAAACATTTTGATATATTTTGTAAAAACCACGTGTTAATTTAAAAATCTATCAAATATTTTATTTGTTGTATAAATACATATATGTAGGAAAATTGGATAAGTTAGTGGCTATTGAAATTGTACTCGAAATGACTTATGAATTTTATTGATTACAAGCAACAAAAATAAAACTTAAAGACACAATTTGAACAAAATAAAATGATTTCGACACAGCGCACATGATAAACGTCTATCCTTTTTAACGGCCAAATCTCAACTAAACTCGTTCTACCCACCTGCCGCTTGGCGCACCTCAGAAGACCACCTCTGACACAAATTTAAAATTATAATTGTTTAAATATTTAAATGATCAGAGTGGAAATCCTATTTCAGTGGTTAAAACAATGACAGATTGTAAGCTAAAACAGAACAATGCATCCGACCATAGTGTTTACAAGCATTTCCAAAACTCACAAACTCCTTCAATATTTCATTATAATATTATCTTCCTCACATTTTGTGCATATGTTAATCCATTTTGGAAAAAAATTCAAAAGGTATCATTTTAGAAAGCAATCCACATAACCTCTGAAAATTTCATAAAAATCCCTTTAATGATTTTGGAGATTAGTCATTTACAAGGAGTTGACGGCAGACAGACATGAAACCAAATTTGTTTAGAAAGGTCTGAAACGCAAAATGTCATTGGAAATTTAATTTTGGAGGACAAATTTATTTGTGACTTCCTGCATTAATTTATGTACAAGGCTTTGGAGGCAATATTGGTATTTATCAATATCAAAAATACATTATACTTAATTTCATAATAGTCTGACATTTTTGAAAACAATAAATTAGTAGAATTAGTGTTTTACTGTTGTCCTTCGTTTTGCCTCTTTCATTGTTTTTTGACTATGTAACAGACTAAGAATAGAGATAAGATATGAATCAAACAAATACAAAAAGTTTTTTCCCTCAACACTATCTCTACACCAACTTTGCTGTTGCAAACGACAAAGCTCTGAACATCACATGTCCAGAAAGTAGCAGGTTAGTTGTATGTTCTGACTCCTTATCTGCCCTCCAGGCCTTGGAAGACCTTTTTCCTACTGCCCCATCATACAAGATATCCTTACCATTGAAACCTCTCCTTCAACGAAACCTAAAATTCTTGTTTTGGTTCCTGGGCATTCAGACATAATGAAAATGAATTAGGTTAGAAATCAGTGAAACACCCAGAGATGATACGATTCCCCTTTTAAGTAGTGTAGTATGACATGCATCTGGTCCAAAGTTCTGAGGAAAACAAAGCTCCACAAAGTAAAGCCACCTTGACTGCTGGGATGACAACATTTAGGGCAAACTGAACCAGTTTTGACCAGGCTTAGAATCGGACATTACAATCACCAAGGGTCATTTGATTGCACACGAACGCTTATATGCACAGTGTGTAATGAAGGGGTTGCAATAAAACATATTTTGACAACCTGCAAAATGTTCCATAAGCTTAGAAATGCCCATTCCCTACCCTTACTCTTCAAGATATACTCTCTAATAAAGAAGATTATGTCATAAAAGTTTTTGAATCGTAAATCTGTGAAGTTGTTTGACAAAATATGACATAATAGCCATCTGAACACTACAAACACGTAACTGAGAATTATATGTATGTCAGGGAGGGCTGTTGGTTGGTTGGCCATGGTTCTCACAGGATGAGAACCCAGACATGATGGATGTGGATGTTGGTGCATACATTCACATCCTTCTAAGTCTGTACAGGAAAAAGAAGATGTCAGAACATCGGCTGTTACCGCTCTGGTTCTTCGCCCTGCCTGGTTTGCCTGCGCTTGGCTCCTGTAAAAAGGCCTAGGCTTGTAACAGTCTTAAGCTCAGACATGCGGGATTTGCCAAATGCCAAGCAAAGGTTCACCGAATCCCGACTAGTGGGGGATGGATACTCGGTTATTCACCAAGCAACAATATTCGGCACTCTTGCTAGGCTAATTGTTGATTTTCTTGTCCACTTCAAAGCACATGATTATACGTGAAGTAGCCAAACTCAAAGCATCCCCACTTTTGGGAATCAACTGTACTGTACGTAAATCAACTGTAATCATCCATCAACAGTTATTATTTTGCTGCTTTTTTTTTTTTTTTTTTTTATATAATAAACGATTCCTAACTAGTATATAATGAAAGAACAACAGCGTTATTTCTATTGACCCAACTTTAGTCTTCAAGTTCCTCGATCAGAAGCCAAAAATTTATATTTCTTCGCTTCTCTTCCAAATTACAAAAATCAGAACGAGGTTTTTGATGCATGGAAACGGATCGAAAGTGAAATGGGGAAACAGTACTCTGTAACTGAGTTTGTAGCCACTTCACAAACCAATAGCCGCAACTTCACTGTTGGCCATCATGATTGGTAGTAAGTTGATGAATCGCTTGACACTTAGCGCTTATTTGCTGCATCTGCACAAACTGGGTGCTTGTACAAACCCTGCAATCGGCATTCTGAAAATGCAGCATGTCTTGAGCCACCTTTAGGGCAACCATGACTGATGGTTGTACTCCTATAAGCTGACCCAAGTACTGAGCAACCAAGGAATATCTCTACATGCTTAAACTGATTAATAATGAATTATGTGACTGCAGGACAAGAGGAGCTTGGGAGCATGTCACACTGCACTGCGAACTGCATGAATCTTCGAGAACATAGCTCATGAGATAAATAATACCTCAAGGAGGAACCTGGCCTACAATTCAGGAATTATTTAAAGAGCACAATAAAAAATTTTGTACATTTATTAAGTTTTTGAAAAAATTCACTAAGGTAGGAAAAAAGTAATAATAATAAAATAAATGAATAGATAAAATTTAAAAATAATTGCTACCTAAGTGACCAAAGTGAAGTGAAAAAAATTGTACAGTGTTGTAATTATAATTTAAAAATCATATTATAGTATTAATAATTGTAAAAGTGTGTTGTTTGCGCCGTTTACGCATTTTTTTTTTTTTTTTTTTTTTTTTTGTGTGCCCTTAAAATCTTATTTGCTCCGTCCTAAGCAATTTTTAGTACCATTTTTGCCTAAAGCATTGTCCGTTTTTCCTTCCGAATGCTTCCAATAAATACCATTTTTGCCTCCGTGCGAAAATCATTATTAGAATTACTTCCAACTTTCTTCCAACATAAAAGTATCATTTTTGCCTCTGCACAGGAAGCAGTGTTCGTTTTGCTTCCAAATTGCTTCCAAGAGAGAGCTCATTTTCCCTCCGATAGCACTAACAAGGTCTGGGAGATGATCCCCTGAAGATGATCTCAATAAAGATCGAAACGTTGTCACCATAAAAAAATGTTTTTCTAAAACCTAAGTCACACCAGACCGCATCTCACGGTCTCTAAATAATTATTACTATTAGTTTTTAAATTTTATTTATTCATTCTACTTTTTTTTTTAATTATTAATTTTTCTCGAAGTTCGCCGAGGACCACAGTTTGGCCGCTCTAGCTTAGTGGACAAGGATAAAAGAGGCGGACACAAGGCCTTCTGCACTTCAACCTGAATAGATCTATTGTGCTGTTCTGTTTTTTTATAACTCACTGGCCAGCTTCAGGTTGTTAATCAGCCTCCATAGCTTAGCCAGCGGCTCCTTAGTGTAGGATCTTGCTTGCGGTTTTTCCTTTCCTAGTTGCAAGAACCTGCACCTACTTAGAACATCACAGATAGACCTTCTCCCCGCTCAAGCTGATTAGGCGTTAAATGTTACGTATCAAAACATTCGCCGAATTGCCTCCATTTATCTGTCCAATATCATGAACTTAAATCCCTTGACCACTTCAAAAGTAAATGATCTTCGACAGTTTATTAAGACAATTTATTATTATTAAAGAAAAAGAAAAAAAAAACATCTCTCTTGGTGGTTGTTGCCTTTAAGTTTGATAGAAAATAAAGACCTTTTCCACAATAGGCATTTAGTAAGTCGATTTATTTCCTACCCATCATCTTATTCACGAACACTCTGGATCGAGATATGTTTCTGAAGAAGAAAGCAAATTCAGTTGGTACCGCCAAGTTTTTGACCTATTTTAAAGTCATCATCAGGGCAAAACTATCTTAAATATGTCTTCAGATTGACATATTTAAGTTTTTTAGAAGCGATCTCAAATTTCTTTCAAGACCGACTCAGTCCCAACTTGGCAAAGGGTTAAGTGACACTTGTAACTGGTGGCTTTCTTCTTGAAGACCATACCTTGATCCAGAGTGTCCCTGAGTGAAAAAGTGGTCGATATTTCTAATATGGAAACCGAAATATTTTCTTGTTATGGAGTTCCACGCCATCAAAAAATTATGTATATCTATTAAAACTAGAAAGTTTGTTATTTTTTTATTTTTTTTAACTGGACACATCATTTATTTTTATGGCTTATATTTTTTAATTCATAATGAATTTCAGGGCACGTCCCTCTTCAGAGCCTCGCTATTTAGCTAAATTGAACTCACCAATTAGAGATATATAAATAAAGTATAAAAATTTTTTATAAAGCAGATGAAAAGTTTTTTAATTAGTCAATTAATTATTAAATAATGGATCAAATATTGAATAATATGAAGGAAAGTATTTGCATATGAACATTATCAACTCCACTAATTAATTAATGTAATAAAATGTGCTTATGCCTAATAATCATTATTTTAATATGGACGATGCAATCGCTCAATATTGTAAATAATAAAGAACAGTTTTCCACTCATCGGTACAAATGAATTATCCTTCTGTAACCCACAGTTCACCTCGGATTAAAAACAGATTCAACGCAAAACCGGACACAATTTTATTTTACGCTTTTGAAATAAATGGGAAAGCCTCGATCGGTAAAAATTGAGTTTTATGGTGTAAATCACTTGTGGAAATATTTTCGGCGAGAATAAACGCCTGGCATACCCCTTTCTCGGCCGTCTACGACCTTTTTTCCTCCTCCACTTCTTCTTCTTCTTGTTCTTCTATCTCAGTCCCTCTTCTTTTCTGTAGGGATCAGTTCTCTCCTGTCTTGATTGCCAAGGTTAACTCTCTTGTTGAAAAACCTTGTAACGCGTATCATCGAAGCGGGTTAAAATTACATATTGACCTTATTCCATTATTCAGTTTCTTCTTTTTTTCTTCAAACAATAAATTTATATATTTTTTATTTAATACCAAAAATACAAAAATCTATCGTTTTTTAATGCTGGTATTAGAGGTTTTTTTTTAAAAATTTTATTATTATTATTATTATTTTTTTTTTAAGCAGGTTTAAATATCTTTGTGATAACGTCTATCATACATAAGATGAAAGTTTGTTAAGAAGAATTGCCCCATTAAGATAAAACCAATCGATTTATAAATTAAATATATTATATAAAAAACTAATCACTAACCCACACATGTTTATAATAACAGTCATCGCGTACATTTTAAATAAGAAGATTATCTCTATTATATTTCGTGGTCGGATTGCCCAAATAACTTCTTTCAATTAATTAATCTTGGTTGAAATGAAAAAGTCTAATTACTACTTGAGCCACCGTACTACGACTTCACGAAGCACAAGTGGTTGGAGCAGCGGCGTATTGAGCCGAAGGTCGTGGGTTCGAATCCCGCTCGTGGCACTAACTTTTTCATATCAACCAATACCTTACATAAAGATTAATAAGAAGATTAACGTCGACCTTCCTCCCACATCTAGGAACGATGTTTCGTAGGCACTTTTCTACGGGAAAATTGACAAATTTCATGGAATTTCTCCTGAAAGGTACAAAATTCTTTTTAGTTTAAAACTAGTTTTGTTTATCGACAACTTTGCTCAAGTTTTTGAAAGGTTGTCTTTGAATATTAGAGCAGTAATGTGCAAAAAGAGCGAATAACCAGATGTTAGGCGACGAATGGCGAAATAATGTGTATCTCATACATAATATATTTATTTTTATATTTATAAGTGCGCTAGTTGATATCGTAAACCCAACAAATGCATGTAAGATTTTTTTTAATCATATGTAACAACAGTGCTAGAGTGCTACTAGCAACTTTATTATCTTTATGAATTTGAAATTGAAATCGCAGAGGAAAAATTGGCCCTTTAGACGTATTGAAGTGTTTGGAATGAAGGGTATTGGATCATCCAATTCTAGAAGATTAGGATGAGGGTCCTGGTTGTTTTCGGAGGTGTCTGCATCGACTTCTTGCTTTTTCATGGACAAATGGGATTTGAAAGTCTGTGTGGATAATGCTGGATGGTAGGGGGCTTTGGCAATGGTCCGATGTACTTTGGACTAAAGCGACATGATTCTTTGGCATTTGGAACACTTAAAACCACACTGTTAAATTCCGTACGTCCATAATGGTTGTAGTAACGAGATAATAAATATAAATGAGGCATTTATTTTGCAGTGAGAGTTTCGATCTGTTGTCAACTCTTTTGAGTATTTTATATCATATATTCTATTATTTTGACAGTATGTCGGTACAAACTAGGCCTGAAAGGTGAATCCTCCATTTCTTGAACCATTCTGTATTCCAGACAGGCGAGATGATCCTGGAGGCCGCTAATCATTCTGATTGTGCTGACAGGATGTTTAAATTTGGGTGTCTAAAATATGTGTTAATATTTTTTAAAAGCCAACATTGTAAAATATTTAATGATATTTACAAATTTTCTACAAAGATAATGTTAGAATGTTATATTTCGTCGCGTGGTATAGGGCGATAAACTTATTGTTTGATAATTACCTATCATGTTTGCCTGCCTATCCTCGCTGATTTTTGTTTATTAAGACGAGTTTCGGGATTCCTGTCGAGAAATCAATGAAACACTGATTATGGTGAAATGCCGAAACGAGTCAGAATTAACAAAACTCAGAGAGGATAGGGAGACCAGGATGACAGGTAACTATCAAACAAAAGATAGTGTTGTTACACAAAAAACTTAAATTTTAAACAGTTTTTTCCCCTCAGCAATATGAACTAATATTTGAACTAGCTACTTATAAAATGAAAACAACATATTTATAATTATAGCGAGATGTTGTCAAAACAAGCAAATTGGCGTTGTGTCAAATAATACGAGTCATTGAATAACATCAGATGTTCTGGGTGGTCCGACGTCGCCAAATGTTGATTTTTTAAGACGAAAATGATGAATTGAAAATTATATGGTTAATTTATCCATTACAGTCGAACTTCTTCAAAAGTACACATAAGCTAACATCCCTCATGACCCCGACAGTTTTATTTTCTTCGGCATTATTCTATCGTAGTTACTTTACTGAGAAAACTATTTGTAAAAACCGGACATTTTTAGTAAATAGACATACGGACACTACGTTTTTTAGATTTTTCAGTCTCTTATTAGCAGACAGTAGAAATAAATACGACACTCAACCTACTTGCAGAAATTCTCTATCTCTCCTGCAGAACTTTTTTGAACGCCTTTGGTCAGAATGCGATTGTGACAACCCGATTCGAAAATGAGTGCGAATAAAAACGATTTTTTCTGTCAGAGAAAATGTCAAAGTCATGCAATTACGTGAGAAACAGAAAAATGTCTTTGTACATATGCCTGCACATTTTTTACTTTCACTTAATGACCCTAATAATTTTTTCTATATGTGCCGGTCCTATAAGAGGTTAAAATACCATTAACGGGTGGTGTCCGCTAATAGGAAGTTTGACTGTATCTCAAAACAGAATGGACAATTCTCCAAGAATACTTAGATTTTTTTATTATATAAAATAAATTTTATGCATTGTTTATGAATTTTTTTTATAATTTGCGTTACAATATGAAAGAAATTTTGTGCAAAACACTTAACTTTTAAATTCCACACTGCAATATTTCTACTTTATTTTACGATATATATATAAAAATTTTTTTGCTGTGCCAGAGCTTAATAGTGATTGTTGTTGGGTCATAATAATAGTCTATAAATTTAATCGTTTTTTATTCTTTATATTTTGTTAAAATCCTCCTACAAGAGAAAATGAAAATGCAAAAATTCTAAGGATTTAAAAATTTGTAGGCAACTTAATCATTTTTCTTTGGTTATTTTCATTCTACGTTAATAACAGATTTTTATTTTTGTTTGCATGTTCTTTTCATTCATTGTTTAAATTATAAAATAAAGAACTTGGGCATCGATTTGTAAACATAACGATTGAAATGTTGTGCATTTTTGTTTTATATATTATTACATATTGTTACCTTTTTGAACAATATTTATATGCAATAGAAACCAAAAAGTCAAAATGCCTGAAGCAAAGGTCAAATTACTTTTTTTTTTTAAGATTTAGAACGTTCCTAACTGCCAACTTTTGAAAAAAAATCAAAATCACCCCCTGGACCGAATATTTTTTTATTTTCAAATTCCTAGACTGTTATCTAGAAAAAATTAAGTTATTATTTTTCGGCAATAACTAAGCATGTCCGATTATGTTTCTTTTTCTCCTCTCTTCTACGTAATTATGAGGGTGTTTTTTTCTTCGTGCATTTTTCAAGTAGAGATTACTTGTTACAAGATAATTCGCATAATAATTAACTAACAATTTAAAACCGCTTTACTCCGCATCGTCGAAATGAATTTATAAAAGTACAACGGATTTTTCAACGTAATTGTCTAGTCCAGGGGAAAACGCAGAATTCTTAAGATTAAGAAATTTATAGTAAACATCGTTGATTTCAATAAAACGAGTTTCAAATTTTACCGTATTCATAGAGAAAAAAAATTTCACAAGATGCGATAAAAAAAACCAACAATTACTTTTTTATGACTGTGCGTAGTCAACATTTTTCATTTTGATTGATAACTTCAGGGTCTGCTTGTTATCACTGGGTGCCAGATTTCCAGCAATCTGTGCAACATTAAAAAAATTCCAATTAATTATTCTTTTTATCTAAGGTTTTTCATCTCAACCAAAAACCTTGGATTAAAATAATAATTAATTGGAATAATTAATAAGGTCAATTAGGACCACATCAAATATGAATTAATTTAATAATTTAAAAAATGTCACCCACGAAAAACAATTAAAATAGCGATTCAGAGAAAATATGACAGATCTACTAAAAAAATAATTCAATCAATTAATTACAGGAGTAATAAGACAACCGATAACAAAACCAAAAAGGACAGATGTTCGAAATATCCAAAAATAAAATCTTGCTAATACTTTATAAATACATTAACCTTTCAAGTTATAAGGTTAAAGCTTTGGAAAAAATGTTTAACCATCGGCAAAAGTTCAAAGCACATTCAGAAGGCAATGACGACTCTATATGGACGACCTGCATTTGCATGACAAATAGGAAATTCCTGAGATTCTTTCCAGTCTATTAGAAGGACCGAGAGAGATTCTGGATTTTTAAAATTTTTCAACATTTATAAAAATGTCTTATCTGCTTATCTGCATCAATTGAATAGTCGTAAAAATTATTGTAAAAATATCATTACGAAAATAGAAGTTTTGTTGAATATGTGCTAAATAAATTAATTTTAAAAAAACCAAAACAACAGTCAGGAATTTACTTTTGAACTTTAGCAATGTAAAAGTTTTTATTAAGGAATTGTAAATTGTACTTGCTTAAAAGTTCTCTATTGGTTTATTTGATAAAACATTAAATTATAATGATAAATTATTTCGTGCATTTTAATGATATTATTGGGGGCGTCGGTGGCCGCAACTGTTTGGGCGTTGACACGGCGCTCATCACTGTAAGGTAAAGGACCCGGGTTCGAATCCAGTGGCCCTGCATTCGAACCCAATGTACTTACAAATGGTCTTTTTTACAAAAACACCGGCACCCCGACGGTTGATATAACCTCTGATGTTGCGAACCCTCGTAAAAAAATAATAATAATATTGTTATAAAGGTTTATATCGTGAACTATGTCAAAACAAAAGTATGCAAGAAAAAAATTATATCTTAAATTACAGCCCTTTTAATATTCGATTAAACTTGAAATTAATTATACTCACTGCAACATTGAGCTGTTAAGTGCTAGAAAACTGTATTTTAATTTTTTTGTAAATGAATATCCGCAAGTATAAATAGATAAAGTCTTTAACAACCGAGGAAGTTTTGATTAAAAAAAGTTCTAATATAAGACAAATACTTTCATGAATTCTATGCTGACGTTTATTAAATCAATAAAAAAATAATTAACTGAATTATTTATAGTTTTCTGATACTGCTTAGAAAATTTGTTTTATTAACTTATGGTTTAATTTCCAATTTTTACTGTTATCTGGGCAAAAGGTCTAAAAGTAATATTGTGGGGTGTTAAGTTTTTATTCTTTTTCTTTTTCACATCCTACATGTATTTGTAAAATTTAAACAATGTTTATAAATCCCAGGCCGTGAAGATGATCTCAATAAAGATCGAAACGTTGGCACGATAAAGAAAATGTTTTTCACACCAGACCGCACCTCACAATCTCGAAATAATAATAAATAATTAAAGTTATAAGGTTATTTCATTAATTAGTGTCTGTTATGAAAAATAAATCCCCAGTGTTATTGACCTTGGTAATGTTGGGGCTGAGACGGCCATAAAAGAAATTGAAAATCATCTTAAAAACTTAATTATGCCAATTTGTAGATACCTTTTGTTCAGCACTGATTACCTTAAAATAGGTCGAAAGCTTGGCAGACAACTGAATTTCTGTTTTCATATAGAACATATCGAGATTCAGATTATTCATGAAGGAAAAGAAAGTAATTGAAAACGATTATTATTTACCAAAAAGAATCTGCTTACTTTCCTTGATAAATTTAAAAATGTAAAACACACACACACACGCGCGCGTGCGTAAAAAAACTGAAGATAACAAGAAAATTGTGTGAAATAATTCAATAAAAATATCATTGAACTCATAATTAACAATAATATCAATAATTTATAAGTAAAATAAAGTAAGACGGTTTGTTTAAAAATTAATTTGATAATTTTAAGCTGAAAGAAGTATTAAAAAATCCTGTCGGTTGAACCTAGCCGATAACTTAATCGTTCGTTTATGTTTGTTTTCTATTACGTTTGGATGATTTTGATAAAAGATTAAGTTGGATAATAAATGTTTTCGCTACTGCTAATCAAATTGTTCAATTCTGAAGTATTGGACATAAGAATTATCATTATCTTGAGTGTAATGCTAATATGTGTCGTACAAATTCTTTCTATGCCAGTTATTCATACATTACGATGGATTACAAGGAGTTTTGGATATCTCCGATGTTAGAATTAATTATTAAAAATAATGGCTGATGGTGAGATAATTTTGAAATTTAACGGTTATTTATTCAAATGCATTTCAAAGTTGTAGACATAAAGGAAATATTCCTACTGTTGTATTTCGGATAAAGAAATATTGGAGGTACAAATAATTGTAAGGATATGTGATAAATAAACCGCCGAATAGTTTGTAAAATTTGGTTATTTTAGGTTTCGCCAATAAAATTTTTAAAAAATGTTTTGTTTTTCACGATTGTTGGATAAGTCATTTGAACAATGTTTAAATAAAAAGTTTATAAAAAAAATATTTATATGCGTGGCATTTAAAAGAGCTGACTCGTTTTGAAATATTAAAAAGTTAACTTTTTATGACATGTTTATTGGAGACGCAGAATAATACAGATTTGAATGCACCGAAAGAGCTAAAGAAAAATGCACAAACTAATAACTCGACGATATAACAAATTAATTTTGGTTTATGCAAAAATGTGTGGTGATTAGTGACCGTTAATCAATAATTATTCAGAAATTGTGAGATGTGGTCTGGTGTGAAAGTTTCAGAAAAACATTTTCTTTATCGAGCCAACGTTTCGATCTTTTGAGATCATCTTCAGGGCCTGGGATTTACAAACAATGTTTACATTTAACAAATACATTTAGGATGTGGAAACGTGAATTTATACAATGCAAAATATATTTTTTATGTTCAATCAAAGTATTTCTACTCACTCAAAGTGTTTGTCTTCTGTGTAATTGTGCCATTCTTGCGTGTCGTGTTGAGAGTGCCAGTGAGATTTTGCTGTTTTATGTTTATATATGTTGAATTTTGAAGGGGTGGAGAAGTAGGTCGGTATAGAAAAGACATTTTTGTATAAGGCGTCGACTTCTTTGAGGTGAAAAGAGCCGACGAAGGGAAACAATGTGTTGGTAATGGTTCGGCCAGATTATTCTTTCAGGATTATATAGAAAGGGATAAAATAGGAAAAGGAAAGCTAAATTGTTGGAAAATTAGACTATGTGAAAAATATTTGATAGTGGAATGTAATGTAACGATATATGTATGTTCTCTATATTGAATTTGATTAATGACATTGGCGTAGCTGCGACTGAGTTTACATGTATCTGTTCTGTAATTGATGCTGTGTTTTTCTCTGTTGATATAAACCATTTCTAAGAAATTACGTTTATGTTTGTTTTGTGTGGTGTTCAAAATGGTGGGTAGCGAGTGCTGTAGGATTTTGCTTGGGTTTTTTGCAATCATTTTGTTAATGAAATGAAATTAATCATTTACATTATATGTGTTATCTGTGATGTTGTTGAGTAGATTGGTTAGGTATTTTGTCATGTTATATGTGGGTGAGTTTACAAATGAAATTATGGGTCTTAGAGGGTGTTCGGGTTTATGTGTTTTTACAGATCCATATAGTTTCGGAGGTTTTGGTGAGTTGTTTTGAAGTGATTTGTAGGTGTATGTGTCAATTTCTTTTCGTTTAAGTGTTTCTTGGAGAATTTTGTTTGTTTGTTTGATGAGAGAAGGAGTAGGGTCTGATTTGATTATGCTGTATGTGTTTGTGTCTGTGATAATTTTGTCAATTTTTTCTTTGTACTATTTTTTGCTGATTGCTACTGTTTGTTTGGTCTTATCAGCAGAAAAAAAAAATATTTTGCATTGTATAAATTCACTTTTCCACATCCTAAATGTATATGTTAAATGTAAACAATGTTTGTAAATCCCAGGCCCTGAAGATGATCTCAATAAAGATCGAAACGTTGGCACGATAAAGAAAATGTTTTTCTGAAACTATTACACCAGACCGCATCTCACGATTCCTGAATAATTTGTACAAAACGTGGACTAAACGTAAAAATGGCGTAATAAGCGTAATATTGTTTATTATTGTTCAAAATAAACATAAATAAAAGTTTAAGAGTTCTTATGTTACGCGTATGAAAAATACATATATTGGAAGATAAGATACATTTTTAAACGCATAGTGATGTGTTGTTTGAAAAATTACAAGCCAAACAAACGGGTTTTAATTCTAGAAAGTTGGCTAACGTTATAGAGTATTTATTGAGAAAAATATAGGCCAATTTATGCTGTTATCATTTACAAATATGAAAATAACAAAGCCTCCTAAAGTCTAAACGAATTCCTTATAGTTGAAGCTATTATTTTTTAATATTGTAAATTAATTTTTATAATTAGAACTAGCTCCCAAAAAGTTCAGATGAAGGAGATAAATTTCTTGACTGACAATTTTTCTTTCTTTTAAGATCGCCTAATTGCTGATATAATAACTATAGATGTAAATATCCATTAAGGAATAGTTATATTCATTGATGTTTAATAATGTTTGCCGGTCATAAGGAAGTTTAATTTGAAGGAATTTGCAGTATCGATGGTAAGTTGTTAAAGTCCTACTAAACCTAGATCGACATGTTATCTTGCTGTTATATTTAAATATTTGTGAAGTGTTCATTTACGAATACGAAAATAGCTAAAGTTAAAAATATTTGCAATCGTTCTATCGAATTTCTTGATTTTAGTACTGTTTGACGGTACTTAACGAAGTTTAAGTCAAAGGAGTAGAATCGATGGTAAATTGATAAAAGTACTTACTACTAGATTCGGTATTCGGTAAATATTTAAGTCTTTAAGATTTAAGAGATGATGACTTGGTAACAAATTTGTAATTGTTTAATCGAATTTCTTGATGTTTCATGTTTGATGATTCCTAAACAAAATTTGCCTTATTTCCAAAAAACGTTATTTTGTTGTTAAATATTTAAAAAAAACATATGAAATTCACTAGCAGTTGAACTAAACAATTTTTGTAATTTTTCTAAGGAATTCCTTGGCGTTTAGCAATGTTTTACGACTCCTGAGAACGTTCACCAAAGAATTTTGTAGAAAACTAAGATAAATTAACCAAATTGCCACTAGTGTTTAATCAAAATTTTATTTTGTGGGTAAATATAAAATAGTTATAAGGCTATTATTCATGAAATGAAATTCTAATACGTTTAAAAATTGTTCTTTAGAATTATTTGACTTTTAGTAATATTTGACGGTTACTAAGGAATTTAAGATATGGAAGTACTACTAGATCTAGATGAAAATGTTATCTATCTTTTTATGTTACAATATTTACGATCTTTTCATTTACGTATATGAAAATAACAACAGTTAAAGTAAAACTTAAGGTAGCATACTTTAAAGAATTACATATGAAATTAAAAACAATTAATAAAATTAACAATAGCCCTAAATAAAAGTTTTTCCTTCGAATCATCAAACATTATGAAACATCAAGAAATTCGATTAAATAATTACAAATTTTTTACTGAGTCATCTCTTAAATGTTAAAGACATAAAGAAAATCAAATAAAATACTTATGCGCTGTTCATTTACGAGATGAAATTCTAAAACGTACAAAAAAAAAATTAACCGTTGTTAAAATAAAAGCCTTTCGATGAGTTCATTCACGAGATGAAATTCTAAAACATATTAAGAAAATTAACCAAATTGACATTAGCCCTAAATAATAGCTTTTGGTTGTTAAAATAATATAATTAAGACGCGTTCATTCAACAGATGGAATTCTCAAACATTTGTAAATTTTTCATCGAATTCCTTGATGTTGAATATTGGTTGACATTTACTAAAGAAGTATACTTTACGGAATTACGTATAAAACTAAGAAAAATTAACCCAATTGCCCTAAGCCCTAAATAGTAGTTTTATGTTGTTAAAATAAAATACTTATGACCTGGTCATTCACGAGATGAAATTCTCAAACATTTACTAAGGAAGTATAATTTAAGGAATTAGTATAAAACTAAGAAAAAATAATTAAATTGACATTAGCCCTAGTAGTTTTTGATTGTTAAAATAAAATAATTACGACGCGTTCATTCAAGAGATGGAATTCAAAAACATTTGTAAATTTTTCATCGAATTCCTTGATGTTTAATATTGGTTGACAGTTACTAAAGATGGATACTTGAAGGAGTTACGTATAAAACTAAGAAAAATTAACCAAACTCCCATTAGCCCTAAATAATAATATTTTGTTGTTAAAATGACGTGTTCATTTATGAGATGATATTCTAAAACTAAATTGTTTTATAGAATTATTTGATGTTTAATATTGGTTGACAGGTTCCTGAGGAATATTACGTTGAAGGATAACGTAGAAAACTTAAATAAATAAATTAGATTGCTACTAGTCCTAAAAGGAAATGTTATTTTTGCATTAAATGTAAGTATTTATGATAGTGTCATTTAACGTATGAAAACAGCCAAAAGTTAAGTGTTTGTAATTTTTCTATCGAATTCTTTGAAGTTTAGAGATGTTTAATGGTTCCCACGGAAAATTCACCTTCGAGAATTATTTAGAAAAAATGTAACTTAATTAAATGTCTACTATTCCTGACAGAATACGTAATTTTGTGTTTAAATTGTAATATTTGCTTTAGTTTTAATGCAGTTTTACTTTATATTGCATTACTCGTCTTAATTGTTTTGTATAAGGGTGTGAAAAGTACGGCGCCTCGGTTATACTAAATATTGCACAACTCATTTGTCAATAAATTTACTCTAAACGGAAAAACGTAACGTGCCGTCAAAAGGATCCGATTCTAATTTAGTGGACGATTCAACAGCTGTAGGATATATTTATAATTTATTTTTGTAATAGGGCGCCCACGAATGTCTCGGAACGAGGAGCGGGATCTGTTTTCAAACAATGCAAGAAAAGGATTTCCTGCCAAGACGTCGTTATTAACGGAAATTCCGCCGCTCCAAATCATCCGGATCCGGCTGCACATTCCTCCAAAGGTTGAGAACGGCGGTACCACCCGTACGCTTTCCCTCGTGTACAGTTTGAAAATGTTTTAAAAGACTTACGGTCCGTAGAATAACGAAATGTAAGAATTGAGTTGGAAGTCACTTTGGAGAATTTTAGACCCTGGTGCATCGCCTTCGGCCACAATTAATTCCACCTCCGAACTAGTCTTGACCTCGAAAACACCTGTGGCTCCGGTTCCTTCGAATTTTCCCCCGTATAATCCTCGTTCACGAAACGATAATTTTCATTCGCTTCACTTGATTCCACTTCACCTCTCACTTTGATCACACTTTCAGGTAGATTTGCGGTGCATTTGTAATAAAACGCGCTTCCACTTGGTTCTTCTTTGAAGGGGTGACTTTTTTGGAGGGGCAATAGCTTACCTGCACGGACGGTAGCGACGAGTAGGAGGACTGGTACGGCAGGCAGGTTTTGCAGTATGCTGGCCATCTCCGCTCCTTTGGGTTCATTCCTGAAACAGGCGACGGTTTTTATGAGACGTCCTCTCCGGCATGTTCAGCGCCTAGAACTAGCAGGTAGACTGACTCCGCTCGTCCTCCCCCTCCAACGTCAAGTGAGTCAACAAAGGGTAGGGCTCGATCCCCTCCTTTGGGATTTTAGGGTGAATGCACTTCTATCCCCCTCCGGATACCCATCCCTTCCACCTTTTTATGGATAAATATTGTTACCTCGCAGCAATACATCTTTTAACATCCGTAACCGGGTCGTAAACAATGTCTTCAATGGCTTAAGAAGAGAGGACGTCTACGATTCGGTCTTCAAAGCCAAATGCGACCTCAAACCCGTCTTGGGCTTTGACCCAAATGAAAAGGTGCTTCCACCGGCCGCTCTCACAATTTCTCTCTCCAAACTGATAAATTTCTTTTATTCCTGCTGTTGGTTGTTCATACCCAGTTTATTGAAAACGATAAAGTTCAATTAAATTCAAACCACTGCCCCTTTTAATCGAATCCCAATTCACCTAACATCACGATGAGTGAAGATTGAAGCCCAGTCATTAAAAAACTGGACAGGTCTCGTGATGAACAAAAGAACAAGAAGAATTACAGAAAACACTAGAATGTATGAAAACATCAAGATTAAAAAACGTTTGTTCAATCTTGAGCAAAATATTTTTTCGCAACTAAAATTAAAGTTCATTATTTCAATCATTTTTAAACTTGTTGTCGTACCATAATATGTAATGCCAAATATATCAAACATGTCTGGATTTCAATTTTTCTGGAATATGGACAGTTATGCCGAAAGCATTAGCGCCTGAATACTTGCCGTGCTTCATTTTGCTAACTAAACATTTTTTAACGATGTATTATCAAAATAATTTAAAGAAATTACAAATATATAATCTAATATATCCCTTTCTCACTTTTGTATTCGAATTTGCAAGATAAAATTTATGAACACATCCTACGCTTCTTCGCAACCTTGAGGCTCACCAATCACAAGAGAGAATCTCAGTGAAAACTTATTACTTTTCTCTGGTTATATCGGATCTTTTCGCTTGTTTGAAGATCAGAATCTAGTAGGTGTAAGATGGGATGAAATTGTACACCTTATATTCCTCATCTTCGCTGATGATGTCGTACATCAATCTATCTAGCTCTCTATCTATTTATCTACCTATCTTTCTATCTATCTCTCGTTAATTGTCTGAGAGGTAGTTCGCGAGATTTTTTGAAATAAAACGATATTCCTTCATTTATTCTCACTTTCTCCATTCCACTCACAAACGTTTTCCATAGGCGATAACAATATCGTAATAACTTTGGCAATATAATTAGTTCCATTATATTTAGTGGTCTATTGGTCAAATTACTTCTTTCAATTAATTAATCATTTTATGTAAGGTTTTGGTTGAAATGAAAAAGTTAGCGTCACGAGCGGGATTCGAACCCACGACCTTCGCGGCTCAATAAGCTGATCTATCGTGACTAAATATAATCAGTGTACAACAAACCAGAAAATTATCAATTGACATAACAAGCCGCCGAAAATATAAAACGAAGTCCTGACTGTTCCAATGAGGCTATCGGACGAGTTAAAAAGATATCAGGATCAGCATGATTACTAGCGCCAAAAGTACAATATAGTGATTAACTATAAAGGAATTTATTGTAAACCTATAAAAGATTATCAACACAATCATGCGCTGTGACGTGGTTTGTTATTAATTAATAACTATATAGTTTGAACATATTACTAGGCCTCTCAAAATTTGTGGACAGATACTAGCAATTTGTTAAACAAGGTTTAACATTAAATTAAATATTAGAACGATCTTACGTTTTATTATAAAGATTATTTATATGCTTTCTTAAATTTTAAATAAACCTCTCTTATAATTAACGAATTAACGAGAAACAGCTTAGTGGTATGCGTGTGTGTGTGTGAGAAAGACAGAGAGAGAGGAGAGAGAGACAGACAGAAAAGAGAGCGTGAGAGGAGGGTGAAATAAGAAGAACGGGGGAGAGCCGTACAGAGAAAAAAAATGAGTGGTGAAGGTAAAGATATATAGATAAATAGATAGAAAAAAGAACAAAGAAAAAGAGAGAGTGAGTGTGAGTGAGAGGAGGGGGAGAAAGAGGAAGTGAAAGAGAAGGGAGATAAAGATATACATGCAGATAGATAAGTAGATAGACAGATACGAAGGTAAAAAGATGGAAAGGGAAAGAAAGTTGGAGGGAGGGGAGAGAGAGTGAGAGAGAGAGAGAGAGAGAAAGAGAGAGAGAGAGACAGACAGACAGACAAAGAGAAAGAGAGAGTGAGAGAAAGTGAGTGTTGTTTTTAAAATTAATATTATTTTGTGTCGAGTTGAAATTATTAATAAAAATAATGAATCGTTGATATATTTTGTTTTAGCTGTGATTTTTTCAACTATTAGCTTTTTATTCCCAGAGAATCATACATTTTTTCAGTTTTCTTAAGCAATTTATAAGCAATACCTAAGCATACAACTAGCAGCAAATCACTTATTGAACATAAAACCCAATTCAGATAAGGCAAGCAATCGAAAATTTTACATAAGAATCGTTGGCAAAAATACAAAAAATAAAGTTAAAATAAAATCATTCGCCACGAATTGCTAGCCGTATGCGCATGTATGATCTAATCTCTTTGCGTGCGAACAAGGATTCACGTCAGAGCGGTGGTGCTTACACGCAAAATATCATATTTCTGTTTAGCTTTCGTTAATCTACACCACAACACACCTGAGCGCACACGCCCACAAGTATTAAAACACGTATACTCATTCCGGTGTGTCTTGTTCGAAATCTATCAAGACGTGTTACGAAATGAAAGCCCCTCGTTGTTTTTCCTACATCGTGATTAGAATTTTTAAGATAGGAGAAGGCGATGAAAGAAGACTGTAACGAATTAAAAAGGAAATTGTACACAGCAAATTTGGAAATATTATTTGAAGGAACTGTGAATACACAAATGTCAACAAAAGGATCAAGTACCTAACGTATTTATTGAACTCATTAAAAAAAAAATATATATATATACACCCCCTTTTTGAATAGTTAATTAAAACAAGAAAAAAACCCTTTCCTTCTTCTAGTCTCACCTTCCACTATGGTAAGGCTAGGAGAAGACTTTAAAGTAAATTTAAACTTCCTTAATTCATTAATTATTGTGGTCCGCCAGTAAGGGCTCTCCCTTTGGTACGGCGGGGTGGTGGAGGGGTCTGTGACATAAAAGGCTGAGAAAACGTGCATTTCAAAAGTTACCCACTTTTGACTGAAAAACCAGGATGTATATATACATATATATATATATATATATATATATAAGACCCATCCACTACCCCGCCGTACCACAGGGAGACCCCATACCGGCGGACCACGAACATGAAATCTAGTCAATAATTAATGATTTTAAGAAGTTTAAATTTAATATAACGTCTTCCGCTAGCCTTACAATGGTGGAAGGTGAGACCAGGGGAAGGAAAGAGGTTTTTCTTTTTTTTGTTTTAATTAATTATTCAAAAAGGGGGTTCCCTTTGCTGTTTACTTCTTTACACTTTCGTTCAATGATATTTACATATGATAAATTTTACAAGCTAGTTCAATAGAAGTAAACAGTCCGAAATTTACCACCTATTTGAGTATACATTTATTGCTTGAAAATACACTACAAATGGACAACTTTGGAAATGCATATTTTCTCAGCTTTTTAAGTCACAGACCTGCGCTAGGTCTTATTTTGTAGCAAATTTTACGCTGAACAAGACGGCTTTTTTTTAGATGTTTTCATAGCTTCAGTCATTCATCAGTAAATTCACAAATTCGGGAACATGTTAATTTTTGCACTTTTTACAAAACAATTTTTTTCAAATTCAATATAGATAACATACATATATCATTACATTACATTCCACATATCAAATATTTTTCATAGTCTAATTGTCCAATAATTTAGCTTTCCTTTTCATATTTATCCCTTTCTATATAATCCTGAAAGGATAATCTGGCCGAACCATTACCAACACATTGTTTCCCTTCGACGGCTCTTTTCACCTCAAAGAAGTCGACGCCTTATTCAAAAATGTCTTTTCTATACCGACCTACTTCCCCACCCTTCAAAATCCAACATATATAAACATAAAACAGCAAAATCTCACTGGTATCCTCAACACGACACGCAAGACTGGCACTATTACACAGAAGACAAACATTTTGAGTGAGTAGAAATACTTTGATTGAATATTAAAAAAATATTTTGCATTGTATAAATTCACTTTTCCACATGTATTTGTTAAATGTAAACAATGTTTGTAAATCCCAGGCCTTGAAGATGATCTCAATAAAGATCGAAACGTTGGCACGATAAAGAAAACGTTTTTCTGAAACCTACATCACACCAGACCGCATCTCACGATTTCTGAATATTTATCAATTAACGGTCACTAATCACACACATTTTTACAAAACCTCAAATTGAGCTGTGGGGGCCAGGAAATCGTCCTGGAGCGGTGCCCTATAGCAATCGATAGAAAAATTTTATAAGCTTTCAATTGGTCACCTTCCACTTTGCCCGATTTCTCAACCGTTTTCGAGTTATTCGCGATTTTTGGGCATAAACGTAGTGTTTTACGTGCTCATAGAAAAAACCGATCACTCTCTCTCCCGATTTTCAAGAATGCATACATTTTGAACCGTCATATTTTCGCAAATTTTACGCTCTACAACTTTTGTTCCGAGGTCTTTTTCAAAAACTGAACAAGGACGTGACAATTCTTACTTTTTCCTACTTTGACATTTTGAGATGCGGAACTCATCACGGAAATTCATCTTTTCCTTCCCATTTCATAGGTGTTGTGGCAGTTTGGCTTGGAATGAGTACTGAAACAATATGTTTATAAGTGGTAAAATCGGGAGAGAGTGGTTTTTCCTATGAGTACGTTAAAAACCAGGTTTTTTTACCCAAAAATCGGCAATAATTAGAAAACTTTTGAGCAATCGAGCAGAGAGGATAAGACCAATTGAAAGCTTATTAAATTATTATTTAATTTTATTTCCTATCGGTTACTAAAGGCATCGCTCCGGGACGATTACTGACTCCACAGCTCAATTTAAAGTTTTTGTAAAAAGTGTAAAAATTAATTAATCTTTATATAAAGTATTCGTTGAAATAAAAAAGCCAGTGTCACGAGCGGGATTCGAACTCACGACTTCGGCTAAAGACGCACGTTGCTCTACCACTTGAGCTATTGAAGTCATAGTAGTAGAGCAGCGGCGTATTTAGCCGAAGGTCGTGAGTTCGAATCCCGCTCGTGACACTGGCTTTTTTATTTCAACCAATACCTTACATAAAGATTAATTAATTGAAAGAAGTTATTTGGTCAATCAGACCACGAACTGTAATGGATATACAAGCAATGTCTATAGTGTCAATCAGATGTAAAAATTAATTATAAACTGTCCCCGATTTTTGAATTTATTGATGAATGACTGAAGCTAGGAAAACATCTAAAAAAGCCATCTTGTTCGGCGTAAAATTTGCTCAAAATGAGACCTAGTGCAGGTCTGTGACTTAAAAAGCTGAGAAAGTATGCATTTCCAAAGTTGTCCATTTGAAGTGTGTATTTAAGGACTTTTCAAGCAATAAAAGTATTTGTGACAGTGTTTTTAGTCCAATTTGTCGAAAATGCTGTTCTTTATTTCAAACTAGTTAGCTAAACATTTTTCAAAGTGGAGTATTTTGAATAGAGGTGAGTTCAGCAATAAAAAAAACTTTCCTTTTAAATCGAATGTTTAGATGTTAAAAATTTCTAAGGCGGAAAAAAAAGTCTATTGTAATATTAACTAGGAAGAACAGACGGCTACATTAACTCCATAAAACGAGAACAATAAGACAATGATCGTACCTATATGACAAAATTCGACACCGCAACCATTCTGTAAACGATTTCAATTAATATCTAGAAAAATATTATATAAAAATACAGGCATCAAATGATAAATGGCCTGTGGTCAATTTGAAAAAGGGTTGCGTAAGGATTTTCGTTGTGGCTTTCCATTCGCGACCCTGACGGCGAGGAATGCCGATTTCGGGCTTCCTTTGTCATCCGATCCCTTTTGTCACAGCCGGAATCGGGACCGCAAGCTCCGGCAAGCCGTGAATCCAAAAGCAAGAGAAATATTAAGTTACGGAATTTCACGGGGTGCTTTTTATTTGGTCAGCGTGTTTTCCCGTCGGCGCTCACGTGGGGCCAGGTCTCCCTACCTGTCGGACAAAGGCGAACACGCACTTTCCACCCCATTCATTTAAAACCAGGTAGCACAGAAAAAGGTTTCTGGACCGGATTTGTTAACAAATCATCACGTCCTGGAGAGACGTTGAAATTCTTTTGTATCCTTTAAACTCGCAAGGATATTGAAAACGGATTTAGGGTGGATTTTACGCATTTCTCTTAATAGCCGGTAATTTTCTTAATCGTTATTTGTTGGCTCCATGCTGCAAGCTTTAGAACGATTACACACTTACAAAACACATTCAAGAAACCAAATTACTGATAGAATACGCCCCACATTATACTTCTTTGACTAATGACATTTTCATACGTACACAATCTTTCATTTTTGTTATTTTTTAAATATTTTTTCTCAAATAAACCACGTTTCCACATTCTGTAGTGTTTTGAAGTACATAGTTTATTTCTTCAAAAATTATTTTAATTTAACCAACCCATACCATATTTAGGGTTATGTTAAAAATCCGGGAGAGGGCCTGTACAAAAAAAAAAGGTTCTATTTACGAACTTTTAAAGAATAAAATATCAACTCCATTATCTGGATTTGAATCTATAATAATACATTAACAAAATATAAACGGCTATTTACAATATTGAAGCCTCAAATTAAAAACACAAAGGTAGAAAAACAGACTGCCCAAGAGAAAGAATTACTAACAAAGTCAGAAAAGGCAAAGCAAAGAACAAAGAGATTCACACAGAAAGACAGAGAAAAATAAAGATAAATAGTGACAAAGAGAGAGATTGTAAGATCAATTTTAAAGAGAGAGAGAGAGAGAGAGAGAGAGAGAGAGAGAGAGAGAGAGAGACCGATTTGCATAAAAACATAAATCGCAAAAAGATTGTTAAGAAGGGAGAAAGAGAGAGAGGGGGGACGAAAGATCGAGATAGAATATAATTTAGGAAGAAAAAGAGGAGATAAATAAGTTTAAAGAAGGAAAGATAGGTGAAAAGTAGTGATACATAGATAGAGATAGATAGATATGTAGAGAGAGAAAGAGATACAGTGTGAAAGGAGAGAAAGAGAGAGTGAGTGAGAGGGAGAGTGAAATAGAAATAAGACAGAACTAGGGAGAGAGTGACGAGAGAGAGAGAGAGAGAGAGAGAGAGAGAGAGAGAGAGAGAGAGAGAGACAGAGTGAGAAAGAGAGAGAAAGCGTGAGCGTGAGGGTAGATATATGAATATTCATATATAAATAGACGGATATATAGATATATAATATATATATTTTATATATATTATATAAAATATATATAATATATCAAAAGAGAAAGAGAGTGAGAGAGAGAGAGAGAGAGAAAAAGAAAGAGAGAGAAAAAGTTGATAGAGAGAGACCCTCTGAAATAGAACTAGAAATAGGCAAAAAAACTGTTGTAGAAAGAGAGATAAAAGAAGAAAGAGAACGAGATAGATAGATAGATAGATAGATAGATAGATAGATAGATACATAGATAGATAGATAGATAGATAGATACATAGATAGATAGATAGATAGATAGAGAGAGAGATAGAGAGAGAGAGAGAGCGAGAGAGAGAGAGAGAAAGGAGAGTGATCAGCTAGAGAATCCATAATGTGTGTGTGTGTGTGTGTGTGTGTGCGAAATACATGTAAATATTTAAATTGTCTACCGAAATATTTATGTGATAACTTCTTATTACAAATCGTTGAACAATTCGTTAAATCTCTTATTAAGTTTAATGAAATGAACTATTGATATTTGTTTTCCAGTTACAAAACTGAAAATTTAATAGGGTTGTTAATTGAAATGTTCATATTTTTTCTATTTCATTTCAACCTAATAGAGCATATTAAGTCTTTTTATGCAATCTTGGCCAGTCAAACTAGACATAATCCATCAGTGAAGATGGCGAGAAGCTGAAACGCACATGACAGATTAAAACAGCGAAGATTAGTCAGACCGAAAATGATTGCGAACGCCAAACCAGTGAGTTGCATGAGTCCAGCATTGCGCGACAGTTCTATAATGCAACTTACAATAGACAATTTAACGATTTTTATTTTCATTTTTAAAATTATTTTTTCTTTTTACTTCATCATTTTTAAATTTTAGTTTTTATACACTTATTCTATTATAATGCGTTAAAAATTGAAACATGTCTTCTCCCAAGGTTTATGATGTAGGGTTCATAAGTCGGATTATATGTGCCGACGCATTGTTGATTGGGATTCATTTTCAGAACGATTGATTGATCATGCGTTCTCCGCATCCCATGGTACAATAGGACAATTGTTCTTGTTGTTCCTGGGCGGATCCCTCGCAGTGACAAATCGTTTAAATTCGTTGTCTACCAGGCCACATACGGTGCTGGACTACGTCAAAATTAACCTTTTGTTTATACCACGGCTCGTCTTAATAGCCCAGATACAAGGGGAGGATTACTAATTGAAAATAATGAGGTGGAAAGAAACCAGGGGTCGGGGTATCATGAGGGCACGGGTCGACCCCTCGTCGAACCGGGGAGTCCGGATGCGGTTCCCCTTTCTTGACAGGCCCTTTAAAAATCAGTTTCCGGAATTCGGTATCGATTACAGAAAAGGGGGCGGAACTGATTTGTAAATTTCCGTAGGAGGCCTTGTCCTTTTGAGTAGGTCCATATCGGAAACGCACGGCGCGGCGTGTGGCGTCAGGCCACCCGCAAAGATGCTTTGCCCACAGAAAAACAACGGGGTCGGACTTGATCATGATGATCGGGCTTTTTGACATCTGGCTAATTCGAGAGAATAGCGATAACCGGGATGATATAAACACTGTTATTTCCAGCACGTGGGGAACTAAAGCATTCTCGAGGATGTGGCTTGAGAAAGTGACTGAAAGCGTGTTAAATGTTTAAACCCTGTTAAATGATACACTACTCACTAGTACTGGAATAGTGGAGATTTATTGTTTATGTGAAAGTTGTAAAAAACAAAAGCCGGCATAATATTATACATTTTATCTTTATTGGTGTCAGTATCTTAAACATTGCTTTTTTGTTTAAAGTTTCCGAAAAAATCGTTGAAAACTAAAAATGTATGTATATATTTTTCCTCTTGACCACCCAGCCATGCCTAAAGGAGACCCCATACCGGGATGTATGTATGTATTTATGAATTTTATTGCACATAATTTTTGATTTACAGTATTTTTACTTAGTTATGTTCAGGTGGCTCTATAGCATTATTGCACCTTGTTCACTTAGTCTACATTAAATATAAGAAGCATTTTATTTTAAATTATACATTAAACATAAACTCATTTAGAGGAAAAATCATTCAAAAAACCCAGGTACTGACAAAACAATACATTAAATACAACATTATATGTACGTATCATAGTCAAGAATTAAATAACAATACATTTTATTTTTATTGGTCTCAGTATCTTAAACATTGCTGTATTGTTTAAAGTCTCAAAAAAAAAAAGAAATCGTTGAAAATTAAAAATGTATGTATGTACATATTTTTCCCCTTCTCCACTCAATCCTGCCTAAGGTAGACCCCATATGTATGTATATATTTATGAATTTTATTGCACGTAATTTTTGAATTACACTATGTTTGCATAGTTAAATTCAGGTGGCATTATTGCACCTTTTGCACCTTTCCTGCATTAAATATAAGAAGCATTTTATCTTAAATTATGCACGAACCATAAAATCGTTTACGGGAATGCATTAAAAAAATCCCAAGCATTAACGAAACAATAAAGGTATTAAATACAACAAGTGGATCAAAGTCACGATGGCTCAAGTGTTAGAGCAGCGGCGTGTTGAGCCGAAGGTCGTGGGTTCGAATCCAGCTCGAGACACCATCTTTTTCATTTCAGCCAATACCTTACATAAAAAGATTAATGAATTGAAAGAAATTATTTGGTCAATCGGACCACGAAATATAACGGATTAAATACAACATTAGATGCAGGTACTTGAATTCAATAAATAAATAAGACAATAAGAAATTCATGTACATACTTTACACAACAAATCAACTAACAAACAAAAACTTAACATCTATTAAATTCTCTAATTTCGTGGTCCGCTTGACCAATTAATATATTAAAATTAATTAAGGTTTTTTTTAGTTGAGATAAAAAGTCAATGGCTCGAGCGGGATTCGAACCCACGATCTTCGGCTAGATACGCCGCTGCTCTACCACTTGAGCTATCGTGACCTCGATCCACTCGGACACTAACTTCCCATCTCAACCCCACCTTTTGAATTTTCCCTCCTTTTTGCCATTTTTCAAATGTCGTGTAATCGGATTGGATTCTCGACGACAAATGAAATGGCCACGGAGAGCATTAGTGAAGTGTACTTCATATTAATTCTTTAAATTCACTAATTTCGTGGTCCGCTTGACCAATTAATATATTACAATTAATTAAGGTTTTTTCTATTATCTATTATTCATTTATTAACTTAACATCTATTTACACATCATTGATCACAGCATTTGTTTAAACCAAGTACATTGGCAGACACACATTTGCTTTTAACACATTTTCAAACAGTATGTGCTTAATTCTTTTATGCTGGTATTTACGGTAGTTCAAGTCTTCCCTATTCAATTCATTATTTTTAAATGTAAAAATGGGCTAATTTTGTATGTATTATAAAAGTTACAGTTGTCCTATAGATTTGGGTTGTATGCTTGTAGTTTGTCGAAGACCAATGTGGAAACCCGCTAATAATTCTTAGTACACAGTTTAGACAAGCTGGAGCTTAGCAAAATTGGATTTATACATATTTCTCCAATTGTGAGCACTAAGTTATTAATGGAAGGTATGTATTGTCTAACCTTTTATTTTTACCATCCATACATGATCTCTTAATAAAGACCTGGTCCATCCTCTGAACATTTTTTCTTAAACAAAATGTAAGTCTGGAATTCAGATACGTTTGAAGGTATTTAACATTCTTAGCCCATGGTATTGACGAGTTATTTATTATTATGATTGAGAATTTGTGGTCTGCTTCGGTATTGCCGCGTTCTTGCAACAAATAGGGACTGATTTTCCACTTTTCGAAATATTTAGAACACCTTTCTATAGGAACTGTACAGATAGAATCATAGGTTGTTATAAAGGCCGTCATCAGCAAAAAGTGCCAGTTCAGCGGTTGACAAACTAAAAATGTAGTTATTCAGATATCGTGAGATGCGGTCGGGTGATATCTGAATAACTATCGATTAACGGTCACTAATCTCTACACACTAAAAATGTAGTTTGGACAAACAATAACATTTTAAAAAAAATTATCCAACATTCTGTTAAGACTTTCAATTAATTATTCTTTCTATGTAAGGTCTTGGTTGAGATAAAAAAGTCAGTGTCTACTGCGGGATTCGAACCCACGACTCTCGGCTAAATACGCCGCTACTTTACCACATGAGCTGGCGTGACTTCAATCCTCTCGGACACCAACTCTCCATCTCAACCTACAATTCTGTTAAGATGTACTTTCCAAAACTTTAATAGTAAATGTTTAGTTAGGCCAACAATCCTACTCGTTCTATTCAAGCCAAGTTATTGTTATATTCCTTCAGGTTTTCAAATATTTTAGCTATCGTTTTACCCAAACGAGAAGTTAACTATGTATATTTTCTCTAAGTTTTCGTTAAAAGAATTGTATGCCTTTGATTATTCAAATTCTTACACTCAAAATTAAAACAACAAGGTTGTTTTAACGGTATAACATTCTTGGAATAACATCTTTATAAATATCTGTCAGAAAGAGAGACACCTGAGAATTGTATGCGGCTTGCAAACACTCAGAAAAACGGTCAGAATGATAATTTAAAAGTAAAACAACTGTTTTTCAATTAAACATTAATATTTTTCAATTTAATTTTTCAAATAACATATCACATCTATTCTAACATTGTGAGACAAAGGCATCGGGCAATTACTTGCGGTTTGACCGACAGATGAAATGAACAGTTCAGATTAATCATTGCTGATCACTCCTGTTGACGGTTTACTTTCATTAATCTTGTTCTCACGGGCTTTTCCATAGTTGGGCTGCGTTCTACCAAAAAGGTAAATGGAGAAGTTCGAATCTTGTTCTCACGGGCTTTTACACAGTTGGGCTGCACTTTACTTTACTATAACTATATACCAGAACAAAAGGGTCACAGTAGTTAATGAGTACAAGTATTCAGGAGTCACTCTAACTCTAAGTTGTCCTTCACAAAACATATAGTTGAAAAAACAAAAACGCAAAGTTTGCATTAATTACCATCTCGAGTGGAGCTATCACACACTCATCGGTTCCTTTAAGTGCTAAATTACTAGTGTTAAAGTAAGTTTCTCGGTCGATTGTTTGTTACGCTTCCCAGGTTCGGGGACATATTTCCTAGAGGTGGAAAAGGTTCAATGGTTTATTATTCGCAAATTATTTTACCTGTTTCTCTCCAACTTATTTAATGATGTTAGAATCTGAACTGGACCCAATATATGTTTTTATTTTAAATTCGCACTTTAAATGCATGTCGAAAGTTGTAGGTTTACTATTCCACTGGCTTCAAAAGCATTTGAATGGAAGGCACTAGCTCGTAAACATAATGCTGTCCTTGACCCTAATTTTGATTTTTGTGACACTCGTGCACTTAAAACCAACCTCCATTCTTTAATTATATCGGTTAGAGAAACCCTAAGAGAGGAGTTAGTGGCAAGAACCATGATGTCCCAACATTACACACTACACAGGGAACTAAATCCGAATGTAAAGTGTGCAAGTTTAACTGAAAAAACAAGCTAAATTTAGATCCTCGAACCATCAGATGGTTGGTGAAGTTAAGGGGCGAGTTGCTTAACCTGAACTACAAACCTTACCAAGCTTCTGAACGAGAAGAATGCCGTCTTTCTAACTTGAAAGCAAGAGTGGACATTTTCCATTTTACAGCGGTTTGCCCTATTCTTTCTGAATATAGAAGATTCTTCGGGTGCAGTGTACTTACAAATCTGATTTTGGTGTTGCGACATAATATTTAATCGTATTTCAGTGATTTTTAAAAAAAGGTCCTTTCCCACGTAGAACAATATTTCGCAATCTGGGCATATCCAGTTTCAACAAGATGTTTTCAATCAGAAGAAAAGGTATTGCAAGAAAGCATTGTGTCTTCCTGATTGTCTCGACCTGTGTCTGAGGGTTTCGTAATTCCATTAAAAATTATCAAGAGCCGTAGCCGGCTTCCGATTTGATAAATAGGATTTAATTTATGCTCTAATCAATTAAATGGGAAGTGGCTCGAATAACTCTTGCGGGAATGGGGGCCTGAGCTTTAAGTATCGTCCCATCGAAATATTCAAATTTTCTAAGTGAAATAGAATTAATCCTTCTTAAAAATAAGGGAGGGAAAACTCGAAAGGTTGTAGGTTGAGATGGGGAGATGGTGCCCGAGTGGATCGAAGTCACTATAGCTCGACTGGTTACAGCAGCGTCGTGTTTAGCCGATGGTCGTGGGTTCGAATCCCGTTCGTGACACTAGCTTTTTCATTTAAACAAAACCTTACATAAAAAATGTTAATTAGTCAATAGACCACTAAATATAATGGATTTAATAAGAACTAACATTGCTAATACCTCACAACCGCCCCCCCCCAACCTTACATTAAAGCATACAGTAATTGCCGTATGATGCCAAATATACCACAAAGATAATTCAAATTATGAATTTAAAATTTGTACAGTAATAAATTTGTTGAAATCATAATGAGAATTGAATTGGTTAAAATTAATTTTATGATTATAAAGAAACCTAAAAATTTAAGTAAAAATTAGTGTTTAGTATATAGTTTAGTATATAAAAGCATTAGTAATTACTTTTTGTCTCATTTGGTACTCATTGTTTGATTTTTGAATTTGAATTGATGTTAAAATTTTAGAACGTGAAAAATATCGTATAGTTTATTGATGTTGAATCTAAAAGGTTTAGAAAGGATAATTCTCAATAGTTATTCAGATATCGTGATAATTCTCAATAGTAACTTTGAATGTTTGTAAAATCAAGATTTTGATTAAGTACTGATAGCAATTGTTTATAAATTTTAAATTGGGCTTTTGTGGTTGTAAAACGTTTCTCTTTCCAACGATGTATGGCGACATGGTTTCTCAAAATTTAAACTGAGAAAATAGTAACACCATTAAAATCGTATAGCTCCGCTCTCTCTCTCACTCTCTCTCTCTCTCTCTCTCTCTCGCTCTCTCTCTCTCTCTCTCTCTCTCTTAACACACTTCAGCCAAAACGTTTTTAATGTTATAGAGATAAGCAAAAATATTATTTTTATTTCAATTAATTAATCGTTATGTAAGGTGTTGGTTGAAATGAAAAAGTTAGTGTCACGAGCGGGAAAATTGGAAAGGAAGGTTGAGATGGGAGGTTGGTGTCCAAGTGGATCGAAGTCACGATAGCTCAAGTGGTAGAGCAATGGCGTATTTAGCTGAAGGTCGTGGGGTTCGAATCCCGCTCGTGATACTAACTTTTTCATTTCAACCAATACCTTACATAAAGATTAATTAATTGGAAGTAGTTAGTTGGTCAATCGGATCATTTTATTTATTTATTTTTTTATTATTATTTAGTTTATAATTCTAACCTTGTATCACCAAAAAAGGTTTTATTGAAATTGGTATTTTTACGTCCGTAGCCTACCCCTGTATTTTATTTGTATGGAACAATGTATTACCTATAATAAAGATAGCATCGTTGTATATAGTCAATTGTTATGTGCGATACCGAGTTTAAAAAAATCGTTCTTGGAAAGAAGATTTTATTTAGACAAGGAAGGAAGTCAAGGAGACGTCCACCACAAAATCGTCCACCACCCAGAATTTCACAACTTTACGGATTGGACATATCTGATTATTATCCATATCTATATGTATTGTAGACATAAACGCCCGGGTAAATTGGGTCTGACCTTTTTGAAAACCTACCTTTTCTCGTTTTTACGTCTAGACGATACGGACAGTTTCAGCAGTTCAACGGGGAATTCGCGACGTGTCGATATGGGGAAAAAACCATAAGACACGGTGTCTCGAAAATAAATCTTATGAATAAAGATTATTAAAGAGAGGAGATGTAGCTTGAGCGGATTACCATATAGATAGGGTATCCCGATAGATGAACCCGAGGGTTCAAGGGGCGGGACCACAATAAAATCCCCGTGAAATAGATTCACCGAGGATTAACATTTTAATGAGGGGCCGTGTGAAATACCCGTGAGGATATTGACGGCCAATAAGACGGAATGAGTAATGCTTGCCCCTGACTTATTGGCCCTCGGTCCGGCGTACTCGGCGTATATCCATCGCGTCGGCCAAATCGGTTCGGTACGCTGTCCGGGTCAAAAGCCTTCTTCTTCACTTGGCCCGTACTAGAACTAATATGTTTGATCTCGTCGGTAGCCCTGTTTGGTTCACGGTGTGAAAACACCAGACACCGGTATCCCTTTTGCTTTTAGCCCGGAACCCCTGGAACAAAGTGAAAAATTACGACAATCTTCTTCCTCATACTTCAATTGAAAATTCCCGCTGGGCCCCGAACCGCTAAACGTCCTCCATTTCACAACAGTCGCCAATTTGCATAATTTTATTTTTTGTTCAAGCGTGAATTGTTACGATCTATTTGGGAAAAAAACATTTTTCACAGGCCTAAAGTGAGTGGGGGGATCGTACTCAAAAAGTCTATCTTAAAAAATCTCAGATTTAAATATACATATTTAATCTTCTTTTTTAATTTTATTCAAAATTTCTTGCTGTTTCTAAATATTAAAAACCACGTAAAATCTATTAAAAATTTAAAGCTCTGTTCGTCCATACTTAGCTGTTAGACCCTCTACCTCTAAGTACGCTTTTACTAAATGAGGCAAAAATTTGAAACTTTTTTTTCTTTAAGTTGTACGTTTCGTGAGTATCGTGATGGTTTTCTTTTCCTTGCTTTCTGTAGACAAGGAGAAAGAAAAAACACTTTGACGTCTCAGAGGTAAAGTGAAAAAATTTGTAAAAAATTTTTAACTATTTTCTGGCGTATTTTTAGTTGCTGTAACATTTTAAAAAATAGCTTCCTTTGTTAAACCTTTGTTTAATCATGTGTAAAAGTCTGACAACGATCCGTTGAGAGTAGCCATCGAAAAACCAGATTTTATAGGACAGCCATTTTATATCGTAACTCTTGTCCCAAATCAATACACTCAAATTTTAGACTATTTGCAGTTTGAAAATTCGTCTAAAATTATATCAGGAATACCAGAATCGCCGAAGAAACTATTTAAGAAAGAAAAAATTATTTTGAGTGATATATGTAAGATCTTAGATATGAGTGTGATCTTAACCGTTAAACAAATTGTATATTCCACCAGTCATCATTTTTTTCAGGCATAAATTGTAATAATAAAGTTGAGGTAAAACATTTTTCACAAGTTAAAAGTAATTGACAATATGTTGATTTAAGGATGTCTCATACATTTTTTGTCTTCTTATTAAGATACAAATATCTCCACTTGTCCATAATTGCTTGCCTTTCTAAAAATGAAAATTTACTAAGAATTTATAGCTCTTTACGCCGATACGTAGCTGATAGACCTTTACATCTTTATATACACTTTTACTTAATGAGACAAAATTTTTGAAGTTTTTCTCTTTACGTAGTAGATTTCGTGATGTTTTTCTTTTCCTTGATTTCTTAATTTCTTATCTAAAAATCTCTGACGGCACAGAAATAGAGTGAATTAATCAGCTTTAATTTGTTGTCAATTTTTTTTGTTTGCCGTTTTCGATGGTTATTTGTTTAGTAACTCATCAGCAAAACCAGAATAGATGAGGGGATTGATTAAACAAAAACCTTCTTTTAATTTTTTTCAAATTTTTGAGTGAGATTTTATTTAGTGAGATGAGTGTGATATCATCCGCTAAACGCACTTCGTTTCTCACCAGTCGCCACAAAAAAAGAGCCAAAATAAAATTTTGTCATAATTGTTTTCCAATTTTCACCTTTTTGTGTATTTCTTAGTTTTTTTAACATATTAATATACAGCGCCCTTTATAACATTTTTAATCGTGTTTAAAAATCTAGCAACGATCGTTTGACAGAAGCTTTAGGCAAACAAGCCAAAATGTATGAAAACAAAATTTTACTGGAGAACCGATTTTGTGACTTTAAGATCAGCATTAAGATCTTTTGTGCAACCGAAATCATTTTCTATTTATTCTACGTGTATTTATATTTCGTCGAATATTACAAAACTAAAAAAAGTCCATTTATACAAGTTTTGGCTGAATTATTGACTTTGTTTATGCCGATCGCTCTCCACACGATACATTGTGCCGGACAGCAATATTTTAGGAAATAAACATAAAATCTAACATGCTTGTATAATGTAATAATCAAAATATTAAAAACAATACTTAATAAAGAAAACATAGAAGGTAAAACACAGCGTACATAAGAATCTGATTAGATACCTACACAATGAATGTGTTTTAAAAATGCGCATAAAATTTATACCAGTAAAACCGAAATCGCATAAAGAAATTTTTAAAGTAAATTTTTCCCCTTATTTGAAAAAGGCCCCTTAAAACTCATTTAATTTCCCACCAGTCACCAGGTTGTATAATTTTTTTAAATTAGGTATGAATTGGTGTAATAAATTTAAGGGAAATTTTTTTCGCAAGCTTAAATTAAGTGATAAAATGTTTCATTAAAGGGGCCTCCTCACTCAAAATAGTCTTTAAAAAAATACACACCTCCGGTTAAAATTCCGTTTTTTAAATATTTTTTAAGTCAAAATTTCCTCCCCGTTTTTTAATAAGGATGCTTAACTACTTTAATTTCTCACCAGCCGCCACTTTGCATCATTTTTTTTTATTCAGGTATAAATTGGTGGAATAAATTGAAGGGAAATTTTTTTTCGCAAACTTAAAGTGAGTGAGAAAATGTTCTTTAAAGAGGCCTCACTCAAAATTTCATTTAAAAAAATTTACATCTCCGATGTACATAAACATGTTTTAAATATGCTTCAAACTTTCGTGTTTATAAAAATTAACAAAAAAAAGTAAAATTCTATCATCAAATTAAATTTTTTTAAGCCAATAAGTAGCGGCTATCTTTATCTTAATCTTTACATATACATTAAGGTACCTGTTTTCACATTTTTTGAAATATAAAAGATAACCAACAACAACAAATGTGCAATTGTTGTAGATTCTTCTAATAAATAAACTTTACATAACCAAATACTTAAATGTAGTTTATTCCACTTTTTATAGGCATGTTTTGTTTACGTTTTATTATGATTTATTTCTCAAATCATAAATTGGGATATAATGAAGTCAAATCGAAGTGAATATATGTATATAAAATATGAAGTACGAGTTTTTAAAAATAAGTTTAAATACGTTATAAAGGAAAAATTGTTTAAGGGAGTAAAAGAGACGTAACCTCGGCTGACAGGTAGTTGAGACGTGCACCTTTTAACATTTCAATTTTTCATTTCACCCTTCGAACCCGTAAAGTGTATGAATAATTAAACCGTACAAAGCTATATATTTAATTCCATCTTGACTTTTCTTTTTACCGATCCCGCCTTTTGGATCTGTTCCAGCTAATTATTTGGTGACTTGTTTTCGGCTCCTGTCAAAGGGCCCATATTTGGCCTTTCTGTTCATGCCTTCAGCCCCGCCTCAGATAATCTGGCGCACGACGGTTCTCGAATCTTTTACTACCGGCTCATTCCTTTTTCTTCTTGATTTTTTTCCAATTCGTCTTTTTGTTTTTCTCTGCGACGTTTCTTCTACCAGGAGCCATTTGTCCTGAAACCGGAATTTTAAATCTTGTTAGTTAATTAGCCGCCAAACGGATCTTTTTCAGTGGTTGTGCTTAAAAAAACACGTTTTTATTTATATTGCTGCGATAAATTTTCCTTTTAATATAAATTTACTACGAAAAACTGCCTCAATCCATTCAGTTCATGAGTTTAAAAAATAATAAAGTTCAATTTTGCATTCATTACTTCAAAAATTAAATAAAAATATATCTACAAATAATTCATCCACGTAAAAACTAGACTAAACAAAACGACGTCCCTGAAATAAAAGTTAATGTCAATATGGTTGTCTTATTCCAGAATCAAAAATATAAAATTACAAAAAGATGGTTGGAAGAAAAAATAAACCAAGTGCTCCGTCGTATAAATATTTCTATTCTGTAAGCTTCGAGTTTTCTTTTTTTCTTTTGTATAGCCATGTCAAACGTTGGAGGTTATTTAAAAAAATGGTTTTACGGAATCCCATGGGGCTGCTGAGGATGGACCAATGAGCACAAATAAATAGATATGCTAGCAATAATAACAGTAAATATTTATTTTCTGTCTGTGGAGATAGATTTATGGATTACATACACAAAGAACAAGTGCAAAAATCAAGACAAAAATGTTTACATCTCCAGTCAGTACAGCCTGCGTTCTATAAAATTTATTTGTGGTGAAAAACAAGAGTTGTCCGAAACATCTGCTAAATTTTGTGTTAAAAAAAACGCACCAAAATGATAGTTGATTGATTAAGTATTGACGTCTTCGATGTCATCCTTGAATTATTCGAGAAAGTGGAACTTTTAAAAATTTAATTTATTTTTAGAAACTTTTTGTTTTTCTTATGTTCATTTTTGTATCAAAGAGTCGTTTTGTTTACATATTTCGTATTGTTACAGTGTTTTTTAATAGTAGCTTCAAAATTTGATTGCTTAATTTTTTTAAACCGTTTGTAACCGAAAAATCAAATTTTCAGTAATTAAACGTTAATTTTACATTGGTGATGACTGCACATTGGAAAATTAGGTACAAAACATTACAGGGGGAACTTTTCTATAGGCGCCAAACTTCCAGATTTCACAGTACTAAGAAAATCTAAGTTGAACTTTAGATAAGAACGATGGAAACTAAAACAAAATCTCTGATGGTTTTTTAATGATCTTTCTTCCGATGTAATCAAATTTGTATTAGTATTAATGTTTTATGAGAAACTGGGAACTTTATGGAATACAGTTGTGAAACGTTGACGTAACCTGAAAAGTGAAATATCTCAAATACAATTCAGACTTTGAAAAATAAAGGTGTTTTTGTCTAATTTGACACTCCTGAAATATGGGCAGCTTTTGACGGGCTGCCGTCCTGTTTATGAGTATTATGTCTTTCAGTATTCAAAATTTAGAAAAAAGTTTGTTAATTTATTATCTAATGATTAAGTAAGTAAAACATTAATCAATTTATTTTATTTTACTATGGTTATACCACGGGACACTTGGTTTTTCTTTTCTCCACCAAACATATAATTTGAATTATCTATTTTTGGAATTATCTATTATTGAATAAGATGAATTCTGTTCTTTCGTCTAGTTTAATTTGTTGATCTATGTATTAGTGTAGGACTTACAAAAATATGAATTAAAAAAACAAAACAAAAACAGACAACAATGAAGGTTAAATTTTAGCAAATAAGCAACCAATGGTAAACTCTGGAATTACAATTTTTTAACCATTTGCAGCCAAGAAAATATGTTTCTGTAATTTGATTATTTCGAGATCTTGAGGTGCGGTCTGGTGTGATGTAGGTTTTAGAAAAACATTTTCTTTATTATGCCAACGTTTCGATCTTTATTGAGATCATCTTCAGAGCCTGGGATTTATAAACATTGTTTAAATTTTACGAATACATGTAGGATGTAAAAAAATATTGTAATTTGTTGTATAATTTTTGAAAATTCGAAGACAAAACTAATTTTGCTTAGATCAAGGGCATAAAATATTTATCTAATATTTAACTGATTCAGATTTTTTCTCAACTTTGTCTTTGTCGAACGTTTGTGTTGATTTTTTTCTATTATTTGTTTCATTAGAAATACCTATTATCTAGTAATTAATGTACCATTTATTACTTGCTGTATTTACGAGGAATTTAAGTTTAAATTTTTTTTTACAACTCACAACCAAATTTTTCGTCCATTTTCTCATTGAATATCGCGAAAAATCAATAAAAAACGTAACAATTGATATCAGGTGGAGTAATTCGGACGCCGGCTGCTATGGGAAAAGGGCGAGTGAGTGAGAGAAGTGCCGGGTAAAAGTGGAGGAGATGAAGGAATGCAGACAGGCACGGGGCTATAGGTGTGCATGTAGATTAGGGTCCCGGGGTAACTAACAGGCTCTCTACGCTGCTTTCAACGTAACAAGAGGCTACTCTGCATTCCTTCTACATCTTTCCCCACGCTGACATGTTTCACTGACGGAGCGCTTTTATAAAAGGGGACTCTTTTTGATTTTGACCCGGGAAGAATTTTAATTTATAACAAACGAGTTTTGTCTTTTGTCCCGTGGTGACGGTTCCATTCTGGACTGTCATCGATGGTTACACTTGGTAATCTTTGGGTAAAAATTTGATTTGAGTTTGAGACTAACGTTATTACTAAATCATCAACTACTACACAATAAATAAAACGTTCATTCTAAGAGTTATTTATTAGAAATCGTATTGTGAGATTTCTTTTTATCTTCTCCAGGGTGAGAAGAACAGCTCTCCAATGATGAAGACATATCTTCGTTTTTTACTAGGTATAAAAAAAAGGATAAAATGAGCATGACGAACCCGATAGTGAAATACCAAAATTCGTCTGACCAAATCAGTACATAGGTGGTAATTATAAACAGGTTTAATTACTCCTTCATATCCCCAAAGACCCCATGAAGATCTCAGATTTTAATAGAAACAAATGATATTGTCAGTTCAGGATTTTACTTACAATTAAGTCGGACAACCGATTTTAATTAAACTTTTTTAGGGTACTTGTCCTAGCCGTACTAAGCAATGGTAGAGAGCTGAGAAAAAATTATGTCCACGGTACTTTTACCATACAATCTGTGACCAGTATCGTAGCAAAGTTGGTAATAATAATTTTTTTAATCAAGAAACAATATTAATATTCCTTTTCTGTAGTACAAAAGGCGATTGAATACAAATTTTTGGGAAAATTCAAAAATAACATTTTCCCAATGGCATAAATTTGACTGCCATAAATGAATTGTGTGCTTGCGTTTTCAGAGTTGCGGACCATATTATTCACCGTCTACATATGGTTTCGTTTTCCTTTCTTTACACAGTTTTAGCGATCCCTTTACCCATTTCGATATTTTTTGTAGCATTGTTTTTCTCGTTGGTTAGCGACGTTTTACTTATAATTGTTTTATTTTATAAGAATTTGGTTAGGTAAAGCAATCAACTTCTCAAAAATCTGGCTTAAATAGAATGTAACAACCACAGATAAAAAATAAACATTTGTTCCTTTTTTGTTGGTTACATCTTTCTTTTTCTCATTTTTGATGACATAAAATCTAAACTTTATGACGTCAGCTGGAAGAAGAGCAGTACATAGGTAATAACGAAGAGTGTGAACTTTTAAGTGCATCACTGTACAGTGTCAAGAAAGAAGACAATTATTCCAGGTGATTCAGGTGGGTTTCAAGACGAAAGTAGTGCTTATAAGCATAGCACCGTGTGATCTCCGTCTCGAGGGATGTTCAGGTCTCTAAGCATGTCGCTATTGCGAACATACCAAGGAGCATCTACCATGTTACGAGCATCTACATATATAAATATATATATTCATAAAATTCTGATTTATGTAAAATGTAACACATATACACACACAGATATAATATATATATATACAAAACAAGTAATACGTAGATAATATTGAAAAAATGCAAAAAAATTAATTACTATAATTTTTTTTTTTGGCTTCTCGGATGTGTAGCAAGAAAGCTTGGGTATTTTCGATCTATGATCACAAAAATGCTTAATAGAAATTTTTCCCTTGTTTTTTTTAACAGCAGGTAGATTAAAGTGCTTAGAATTTTATTTTAAAATTGTTATTTTATTTTTTAGGCACTTTTTAAAGAGGGTTTTTTTAGGAAAAGGTATTTTTTCTTTTCACACGTTTCGACCCAACTGGCCATTTTCATGTGTAACATTTATTCCTAAAAATCATTACATTTTTACATTATAGTAAGTGTATAACTAACGAAATATTTACTAATAAAATGAGTCTTTTATAAGAAGTTTTATATCCTATAAAAACATTATCTGTATTCAGTCAATTATTTAGTATATTATTTCATTTGTTATACACTTAATATGGTGTAAAAGTGTAAATAATTTTTAGCAATAAAAACATAATAAATACAAATAAATACAATATTTTTTATTTGTGGTGATAGTGACCGTTAATCGATAATTATTCAGAAATCGTGAGATGTGGTCTGGTGTGATGTAGGTTTCAGAAAAACATTTTCTTTATCGTGCCAACGTTTCGATCTTTATTGAGATCATCTTCAGGACCTGAGATTTACAAACAATGTTTAAATTTAACAAATACATGTAGGATGGGGAAAAAAGTGGATTTATGCAATGCAAAAAATATTTTTTATATTCAATCAAAATATTTCAAGTTGTGAGTAGAAATACTTTGATTGAATATAAAAAATATATTTTGCATTGTATAAATTCACTTTTCCACATCCTAAATGTATTTGTTAAATGTAAACAATGTTTGTAAATCCCAGGCCCTGAAGATGATCTCAATAAAAGATCGAAACGTTGGCACGATAAAGAAAATGTTTTTCTAAAACCTAATCACACCAGACCCCATCTCACGATTTTTTAATAATATTATAAGTACTAAATTATCTGACATGATAAGGAATATGCCATTATTATTTGTTTACTATTCATTCATACAGTTTTCTGATAATTTTTTATTTGGGGAAGGCAAAACAAAGAGACGATAACAAACCAAAAAATCAATTGACATAAAGTTACTTATTATTTGTTTGTGAAATAGTACAGATACGGCAAATATAGCTCGAATTTGTATTTTTAAGTGTAAAAAGTGATAAGAAAGACTGAAATATTTTTACCTAACATCTATTTTATTTTATTAATTATTATTTGTGGGAATGTCAAAAGTGTACTCCAACTCCTTGACCAAATAAGTTATATTGCATCGAGTAGTTGTTAATTCACACAATGCATACTTAATCAATATTTTATAAAGTTACATAAACAGCTGAAGATAAATTATACCTCGAAAAGCCTAACAAAATAAATAAATAAATAATTATTTGCTCAATACAAGTGGAGTAATAAATAATCACCATACTTGCGAGAACAGACGATTAAATTTCATCACTTCGCAGATCTCATCAAAACATTCCGAAGTATTATTACACTTATAAACAAAATGCACAGATTATTATCAAAGCACCATGGGTTTTTTTCTATAAATTCCTTTTGGGCATCTTCCAATTCCGCTAATGCCACTCATCCAGACAGGACGAGGAGTCGGGTTACAATCCAACAGGATTAAACCAGGTAGTTTGGTTGACAGACCATTATATTTGATTTCGAGATTACCGGTCGACAAAAGTTGAAATAAAGTCATCTTCAATAGGGTAGTGCTAAAATGACTCCCCCGGCCAGTCTTTATTTCCATGCTTGTTTGTAATATCTCTCCTCTAGGACGTGATATCACTCCTGACCCTCTTTGTACCCCAACACGTCCATCTGAAACCTTTAAAGCAATTCTCACTTCATCAGGAAAAGAAAGAAAAAAAAGTGTGAACAGTAAAACAGGTCCGTGATGTAGCAGTTGACAATGGCTCGGACCTGGGATGCTCAAGAATGATCCTTGAAAAGTCTACTTGTCTAACATAAAAGATCCTACTCCTTATAATTTTTCAAGGTTCTATTTTAAACTAACAATAAAAATGATGAAGAAAGTAAAAAAAGTGAAACTTTACACCATGTCTCAAGATCAAAATATCCAACATAAAACATTCCAAAAATATGTTTTGTATCACTCTTTCTGAAGACGATAGTTTAAATTATTAACATAAACAAATCAGGAAGCTTTTTCTATTATAATTATTTATTATACTGATTTTGTTAATAACAATACAATCATGTATGTAGGGGGAATCATCACAATTTCTGTATACATATCAAAGTCGTACGATTTTTCATGAAATATTCGGGATGATAGACCTGTTGGTGTTATTTTACTTATTATAATCCTTGTTATACGATAATAAAAAGTGAAACGTTTGGTGATGTTTATCTTTGTATGTTTAATAAGGGCAGTGCGTGGCACCGGCGCAAACCCACCACTGACGGTGGCGAAAACCCGAAGGTTTTGGCTTGTCATATCAATAAAATTATAACTTAGCTTGGCAACATAAAGATCCTCGTGGTTCCTGTGTTTGTGTACTATGGGTTCCAATTCAGGGTTCCATATACCAGATTCTAATTTTTGGTCAGAGAACGTTTTTGCATTGTCACAAGTTGCCGACAAGTAAAAATATTATCCAAGGTGATCAATGGACAATAGGAAAAATGATTAGTTCATTTAAATTTGACTTATGCTGTTGCTTTTAATTTGTTTTGTGCATACAAATTTGGGTTGAGTAAGGTTTACTATAAATTTGATAGTCGATGTTGATCTGGGTTGAAACAGTTATTTATTCTTCACTGAAGATGGCGAAAAGCCGAAACGCTCGTGAGTAATATAAAAAAAACCCGCAGACGGACCACCACAAACCCTCACTACTGATAATTGTGAAAATCCAAATCCACTGGTTTCATGATCTCTTTTCATTGGTGTCTTTCTATTCTCACAGTTTTGATTTAGCAGGTTTTGTTTAGTTATGCTTCTGATGCTTAAAATTTGGATTGAGTTATGTTTTTCTTCAATGTACTTTAAAATGTACTCCCTATTAAATCTTAGGAAACGTACTGACAGTGCCCTTTCGGGCTTCCAGTTGCAGGACATTAAAGTAAAAAGTAAAGTAATTCTTGTCATATAGAAGGGCTTACGTCCATCTACCTATAGGGTATCGCGGGCGCACTTTAAATTTTTCCTACCATTATTAGTTAAAATGCCCTGGGCTCTCCCAGGATTCGAACCTATTGTCCAAAGTTTCATTCTAAATTGTATCCGAGATATTACACTTTTCATGGCATATTCAACCTTTCTCAACTTTATTTCATAAAGTTTCTCGAATCTCATAAATAGTTAATTCTACTGTAAATCTGATGAGACGAATGGGAAAAATTTTGGACATTCAATGAGATTCATTTGCTTATGTATTGTAGCCTTAAGCAAACAAAATACAAAATTATTTAAAATATAAACTTTAAGCGTTTTCAAAGTTCTTGGCTAAAGTTTGAGTTAAATTTTCTTGTTTACTACTACAAATACTAACAGATATGACGCTTTCTGAACAAAGACTCTATGATGCACAATTGAACACGAAAAAGGTTTAAACAAATTAAGTGTTCAAATGTCTACCTTCTCGAAGAATGCAAACTTATTATCGTTTCTTGACTTAAGCTTTCTGTTTTATCTTTTTATTAAAAAGTAATTTTTGTTAATTTTGTTCATTATTATGTTAACATTAATTATATTTTAATAAAAGTTTCAAAAATTTTAATGATTAATTTTTTAACTTTGTAACAAATTATTTAATTATTTTTTAGATATTTAACGTTAATTTTACATTGGTATAAAAGAGGAAAATGACTATTTTGACTATTTAGTAGTAGATCCTTTCGTGTTGTTCTTAAAAACGCTACGTCTTCTTCTTTCAAAGTTGTTGCTGTGATCCCTCAAGGGTCTATCCTAGGGCCAATACTTTTTTCTATATTATTAAATGCCCTCCCTACATTAGATAGGTTAAACTGCAAGTTGGCCCTTTACGCGGACGACATCGTAATACATTGTTCCACCTGGAAACCGAATGCCATAGGAAACAATTTGAACTTGGTTTTACAAAAAATAGTACGCTTCTGCCATAGATGGAAATTAATTGATAAACAAATCATGCTTGATGAGGTAAACCGTGGATCCCACAGATAAAATACTTAGGGGTGACACTGGTCAATTTATTACTATTTTGTTCAACTAACTTATTTATTTGATTATTTAAACTAACTTATTTACTTATTTATTTTAAACAAAATATTTCAGTGTTTGTACTATGTAAGACCAACTTATTAAATTAATATCTATTTATTTTGCTAACATATGTATGTATATATTATAACTTTTAGTTCTTGGTAAAATAATTAAGTAGATTTCCCAATTCTGAACAATACCGTAATGATTTTGTTAATGTAAAGGTAAATGGGTTTTTCATGAACATTTTCCCATCAACATCGACAAAAATGTTTTTAAGGCGGTATGGTACACAAATGGAGATATGCTAAAGAGGACGCAAGGCCCCGTCACTTTCCCTCAAAAATACATTTGTATGCAAATTATTTATTGTTAGAAAATGTCATGTCAAATAAATTCAATTCAATTCAAGTGAAGAATGAGAACATTTGCTTACAGCTCAATTATTAGGGGCAACTTTTGTAAAAGCTATTTACAGAGCCAAGAGAATCTTACTTAAACTTTAGACAAGAACTTTGAAAACTCGTAAAAGTCGATATTTGAAGTACTTTTGTTATTAGTTTGGTTGTGAGAGTACATTAAAAACAAATGTATCTCATATGATTTTCAATACCCTTTTCATTTGTGTAATAACATTTATAGAAGGATCAATATTTTATGAGATACGATGTGCAATAAGTCGGTAAAGATTGAATTAACTTGACATACAATTGAAAATTAGACTTGGGACAATTGTAATTTTCCAGTCCAATATGATAACCCCCTGAACTATTGACGTCTGTTCAAGGGACGCCCTACAAACATCATAATGAAAATTCCATATATGAAAAAGCCATTATGTTAATTCTTTTTCGTAATGAAATAAATAAAAAAAATATTATTATTCAAAATTTATATACCCTTGGTGACGATATAATCATCGAGACCTCAGAAATAAAACGACTTGTTTCTGTCAGTTCAAAGTTTAATCTCAATTTATTACTTAGGCTATAATAAAATTTTGCCATGGCCTAAAATCAACCTATTTTTATTTATTTTTTACTTGATTATGAATTGTTTATGAATGGGTCTGGCATTTATCAATGGGCCGATAAAAATAGCGACACTACTCTTTCGTCACTTGCTGACGATAAACAAATAAAGCGAAATCCAACACCGTCTCGAAGAAAGTGTCACGCTTAGGATTTTTCATGCCGGGCGGAAACAAAACAAAAAATTGTCAAATTTTCAAAAACGAACCGGATATTACCGGATGTTCCAATTAGGGAAATTTTTACAATCGTCCCAATTTAACCGAAGGAATTTCGTACGTCTGTAATGTCTCGATAATGACAGTCATCCTGGTAAGGCTGGAGCGAAAAAAAATAGATAAATTTTTATGGAAAAAAAAAATCGAGCTCTCAGCCTCTAAATCACGGGTCTCGAGTATCTTCCCAAGATCTAGCGTCACCCCCGAGCTCAGCCCTTAAGGTCCATTGTGTATTCTTTTCACTTCGTAAATTCTTCACGTAGGGTGGAAAAGAATAACGACTGCGGCTTCCACTTTCAAATGTTGGGACAGACAACTCAACTACCGAAAGGCATTTCAAGTTTTATGTGTGATGTGACGTGCATTACGGGTCATACAAGGAGAAAATTGTTGATCCAATAATTTCTATATACGGTTACGTGCGTGTGTATGTCTATCTGACTTCGTGTCTACGTTGCTACGTCGCGTCGGTCTGTCTCAAAATACATTGCATTCGAACCGGACATACTTGCAAATTTTTTTCCAAAAAACACCAGCACCCCGTTTTCATATGACCTCGTATTTGAAATACCGTCGTAAAGAACAAAAACAAAAACGTGAATGCAATTTTTTGGAAAATCAAAATATAATATTTGTGTCAAAGGATCTTAAGCCTCCTTTTTAAATCACAAGAATAACGATCACATTAAAACGACGCCTTCCTGATAATAAATTAAAACTGGGATATAAAACAAACCGTTTGAGCAGTTTGAGTTTTAATTACAAAAATTTTAATCCAAAATTTTTAATAGCCTGGATATTTCAGACCCAATCGTACATTCAAACATATATATTTAAATTAAATCAAACACAATTCTAGGCTCCTAGTACCCATTGTGAAGAGAGCACTGAACTTTTGTTTTAAATTTTTTTGACATAGCCTCCAAAAATATCACTTTAAGTTTTGTGATCCCACGTAACAAGCCCACGATTGTAACATGACGGTGTTGTTTTCCCAGATACAATATCTCAAGAAAAGATTAGTAATTTGTACTCCAATTTTCATTATGCTCATGCATTTTGTACTTTGCGGATGGATTTGTATGTCTAACTTTCTAGAAGATTAAAACAGTTTGTTCATTGGTTTTCCTCCTCCATTTTTTCGTTTCTTCATAGATGAAGTCGAAATTATAAGACCGAGATTTTCTACAATTTGTATTGAAATATATATGTATATGTAAACTTATTCTCTCAGTTTCATTTTTGAAGAAGATAGATTTCGATGGATATACAAACATAGAGATGATATAGGATGTCTATATAGTTAGAATAGAAAGGAGTGAAAGAAATTAAAAACGTAAGAATTAAGCTAAATTATTATGGAAGAAAAAGGAATAGTGTTATAAATAAAGAGAGAGTGAGAGTGAGAGAGATATAGAAAGTAGGAAAGAGAATATAAGTAAATTAGTGTATGGCAAATACGCTTTCAGAAAACTTATTATTATAGAACAGTATGAAGTATTGTCTCTTGAATGAAGTTGATTGTTCTTAAAATTAAGTTTAATAAGTTAAAGTAAAATAAGTTTATTTAGTTAAATTATTATGGAAGAAAAAGGAATAGATAGTATTATAAATGTGTGTGTGTGTGTGTGTGTGTGTGTGTGTGTGNAGAGAGTGAGAGGAGAATGAATAAGTAATAAGTGAAGATAAGGAAAATAAGTAAATTAGTTTATGGCACATATTCTTTCAGAAAACTTATTATTATAGGAAAGTATAAACTATTGTCTTTTGAATGAAGTTTTTTGTTCTTAAAAACAATTCTGCTTGATGTAAGGTTTTTGTCGTCCCAAGAGCTTTTCAATAACGATAATTACACATGGTTTTACGTACCTAAAGCCTACCCCGGCGTGAATGGGGACTTACTTAAGCCTAGGACTTTTTTTTATATGTGTTTTTTCCGACCTAGACATTTGGAGAGTGATTACACGAATAATGGCATGTACGGACGTCCAGATGGGACGACAGTCGTGTATCACTTTCATTAACAGAGATGGGGCGCTTTAAAGGCCGGAAACCCCTTTTTGTCGTCGGCCCAGGGCGGTAATGACGAGTCCTGTCAAAATTACACACTCGGCTAAGCCCCTAAGTACCTCCTTTACCATTACACGATTCGCGTCTGGGTGCATTCCGGTCGACACCGGCCCTTAATGTTTAACATGAAAGATTTTTTTTTGTACTTCTTTCATTCAGCCTCATTGTGTATTATTAGAATGGACCCTTTTCAGCCCTTCATCCTAATAAAGGCTTCATAGAAAACAAGTCCGGGGTGGTTCAATTTTTTTTTGAAACTTCCCTAAAATTTCCGAATATTGTCCTTATCATCTCTCCGATTCTTTTATCGCCCTTGTAATGATTATTTTTATTACAACGTGTGTGATGTTCAGTGACCGTTAGCGAATGATTATTTGACGATCGAGAGATGCGGTCTGGTGTGACGTAGGTTTTAGTAAAACATTTTCTTTATCGTGCCAACGTTTCGATCTTTATTGAGATCATCTTCAGGGCCTGGGAATTATAAACATTGTTTAAATTTCACAAATACAGAATGTGAAAAAATGAATTCATACAACGCTAGAAATTTTAGATTAAAAAAAAAATTAAATAAATAAAATGAATTTATACAATGCTAAAAAATGTTAATTCAATCAAAGGATTTATATAAGTATATATAAGTTTAAATTTTCTAGCATTGTACAATTTTTTTTATTATAAAATTTCCTGGCATTGTATAATTTTTTTTTCATCTAAAATTTTCTAGCATTGTATAAATTCATTTTTTTTTAAATATATCTAAAATTTTCTAGCATTGTATAAATTCATTTTTTAATCTAAAATTTTCTAGCGTTGTATAAATTCATTTTTTTAAACATATCTAAAATTTTATAGCATTTAAATTAATTTTTTGTATATATCTAAAATTTTATAGCATTGGGTAAATTCATTTTATTTATTTAATTTTTTTAATCTAAAATTTTTAGCGTTGTATAAATCCATTTGTTTTTAAATATAGCTAAAATTTTCTAGCATTCTATAAATTAATTTTTTTGTATATATCTAAAATTTTATAGCATTGTGTAAATTCATTTTATTTATATAATTTTTTTAATCTAAAATTTTTAGCGTTGTATAAATTCATTTTTTTTAAATATATCTAAAATTTTCTAACATTGTATAAATTTTTTTTTTATATCTAAAATTTTATAGCATTGTATAAATTCATTTTTTAATCTAAAATTTTCTAGCGTTGTATAAATTCATTTTTTTAAATATATCTAAAATTTTATAGCATTGGGTAAATTCATTTTATTTATTTAATTTTTTTAATCTAAATTTTTTAGCGTTGTATAAATCCATTTTTTTTTAATATAGCTAAAATTTTTTAGCATTCTATAAATTAATTTTTTTGTATATATCTAAAATTTTATAGCATTGTGTAAATTCATTTTATTTATTTAATTTTTTTAATCTAAAATTTTTAGCGTTGTATAAATTCATTTTTTCACATCCTACATCTATTTATAAAATTTAAACAATGTTTATAAATCCCAGGCCCTGAAGATGATCTCAATAAAGATCGAAACGTTGACACGATAAAGAAAATGTTTTTCTAAAACCTACGTCACACCAGACCTCATTTCACGATCTCCGAATAATAATTTTATTACAACCTTTTGCTTTTGCTTTTGAGCAAAGTGAAGCTTACAAATAAAACAAATTAAAACCTCACGTACTGAGCTTAGTGGTTCGGGCCCTTAGTCTAAAAGGAAAAAGTGTAGAGCTCAAGAATCTTTTAAAAACTGCATTCCGTTCTCAGTAAATCTTTTCAAAGAATCTCCCATCTGCATTAGTAATTAATCTTGTTCCATTAGAACGGACCGAAATATCTAGCTTTAATTTGACACTTTACGCCTATAACATAACGGAAATATTGACATAACAAGGACTGCATTCTGCACCGACTTCCATCCCGCACCGGCACAAGACCCGGATCATGAATATTTAACAGCCGGTTGGCCTTGCAATTTAAATATTTTATTAAGTTAGCAAAACTTTGTCCCTCGGGACCGGGAGGAAAAAAATTGGAAAGGACCAAAAAATTCCTCAACTATTACCCTTTTAATAAAACGCATATCTAATCTCTTACAAGGTTCGTTTTATAATTCAAAAATCATTAGCCTTCGATATATACAGTATATATAAAATGCTATTATTGCAACGATCTCGAGGGAAAAGCATTTATCTATTGTAAAACATATAAATCAAGTTGATCTTACTTTCTGTCATCATTACATCTATATCGACTATGTAAATAATCCACATTTCTAACTCGAAAGAGAGCTTATAAACCAACTTTGATTATTTATCGCCTGCATTATTTTAAGTGTGCCGTTAATGGAATTGATTACCGTCTCGACCTGTTGCGTAACCCGGTCAAATTTTAACTTTTTAACTAAGAGAGACTTTTTAAATAAGATATTCGATTATCTCTAGCCAAATTCCCGGATGGGCTAAAACGGGCGAGGGATGTTAGTTCAACTAATGATGACAACCCATTCATTCTTTTGTTGGGCAATCAGAAACCCAGGACCGGTTGAATAGAAAACACCGACTAGCTTTTTCGTCCAATCTAGTTCGTTCTAAATTATCTTCATAAATCATTAAAATCCAAATAAGATTCAAAGCTGTCGAAATATACATAAATATTTCCCATAACATTAATGATCTTTCTCTAAATGCTTTTCTTTATAAATGGAAGAAGTGAAATTATTATAACATTGTGTCTGATTTTCAAATTTATAACCAGATCAATCGAAAATCTCGAGAGAGACGAGTTGAGGGTTAGAAAAAGGGAGAGAGTTAGAGATTAAAGACAGAAGTGAGAGGTGAAACAGAGAAAGAGAGAGAGAAAACCAGAAAATAAATGGTGAGGCAGGTAGAGAAGAAAAAAAAGAGTGAGGGAGTAAAATATTGAGAGCAACAGTAAAAGAAAAAGAATGTGAGAGAGGGAGAGAGAAGGAGGTTGATAGTGAGTGAACGATTAATTAATTGATCACACTTGGTCCAAAGTCCCTCTCTCACATCTAACGTAAATTATATATATATAAATAGGGAGAGAGAGAGAAAGAGAAAGAGAAAGAGAGAGAGAGAGAGAGAGAGAGAGAGAGAGAGAGAGAGAGAGAGTAAAACAGGGATGGAGGGAGGGAGAAAGGAAAGATAGATACAGAGAGAAAGAAGAGAGACAGGGAGTGCAAGAAAGCGAGAGAGAAGGGGAAACGATAGATAGATAAATTGAGAGGGGCGAAAGAGAAAATGAAAGCGAGAGAGTGATAGAGGGTGAAACAGACAGGGAAGGATAGAGGGAGAGTGGGTTAGATATAGAAAAAGAAAAGTGTGAGAGAGAGAGAGCAAGAAAGAAGGGGAAAAGATAGAGAGATAAACTGAGGGAGGCGGAAAAGAAAGTGTGTGAGAGAGAGAGGGAGAGGGAGAGAGAGAGCAAGAGAGAGAGAGAGAGAGAGAGACACACATAGAGAGTGATAGAGATTGATTGATTGAACGTTTTATTTAACCACGCAAAGTTAGGTCTCCTGAACCTTTCTTCCATTTAGAGACTGAGAGGAGAGGAGAGGAGAGAGAGAGGAGAGAGAGAGAGAGAGAGAGAGAGAGAGAGGGAGGGAGAGAGAGAGAAAGAGAGAGAGAAAGAGAGTGGGAGAAAGAGAAAGAGTGAGAGGGAGAGAGAGACCGACAGAGAAGAAGGTAAGGAGCGAGAGAATTAGATATATAGAAAGAAAAGTCAAAGAGAGACTGAGTGAGTGAGAGAAAGTGAGAGAGAAGGGGAAAAGATAAAAAGATAAACTGAGAGAGGCGAAAAAAAAGTGAGAGAGATAGAGAGAGAGAGAGAGAGAGAGAGAGTGAGAAAGAGAGTGGGAGAAAGAGAAAGAGTGAGAGGGAGAAAGAGACAGACAGAGAAGAAGGTAAGGAGCGAGAGAATTAGATATATAGAAAGAAAAGTCAAAGAGAGACTGAGTGAGTGAGAGAAAGTGAGAGAGAAGGGGAAAAGATAAAAAGATAAACTGAGAGAGGCGAAAAAAAAGTGAGAGAGATAGAGAAAAAGAGAGAGAGAGAAAGAGAGAGAGAGAGAGAGAGAGATAAAGAGAGTGATATTGATTAAATTAATTAATTGGTAATTGATTGATTGATTAAACGTTTTATTTAACCACGCAAGTTAGATCTCGTAGAAAGAAAGAGAGAGAGCGACTTTCAAGACCAATCAGCTGTAATTTTTAATCGTAAACATACAATTTCTGAAATTGCGTTATTTCTGTTTTTATATTTAGTATATATTTTTTGAATTTAATATATTAGTGATCAGGCAAATCCCTATATACGGGACAACCCAGGATTATTCCATACTTCATGTAATTTAAGTTCCTATTTAATGTTTTATGCGTAATATTTTCACTCAGCATCAATTGATTTTTTTTTTCTGACTGTATGTTTGCATCTCTTATAAAAAGGATGGATTCTTAGTCCCCTTTCCAAGAGAAGGCTTTATAATTTAGTTACTTTTTCATGGAATAGCAATTCCAGTCAGTAAATACAAACGTAACGCACGTTAAATAAACTAGCACGATTTATGTTACGACTGAATTCTATGTAAAACGTACCGGCCGTCCCAATACGATGCTTGTTAATTTAGGTCGGAGGAATAAATAAACCCCTTTAAAAATTCTCCCTTCTGCTCTTAATATATCAAAACGTACCGCGTTATGAGCATCAAGGAAAAGTTTATATCGTGAAATTCGTTGCAAAACATTCAGAACGTATTTATGCAACAGGTTTATTCACTTGATAACAAGCATGGTTTAATTGCAATGCGTGAAATATATTTCAACCTGAGAAATCCTGTAAAACAGGAGTTTCAGAAGTGTATTAGCATGTAAAACGGTCAACATCCAAAATACTCAATAAACGGCCATATGCCTCCGAATTTTTTTCGAAATGCTCAAAGAAAAATGATAACTTTGAAACGACTTCACCGACTCATAAAAACACTATACGAACTACTTTATAATGTACACGTAATGACATAAACATAAATAAATCCAAATTGGAGATATAAATTAAAACGTTTTTGAAGTTTTTGTTGATTTCAACTTTATTTTTCTCATTTGCCATAACCTAACAAACACAAACGATTATTGGCTGTTGGCTTAAAGAAGACCAAAGCAACTTTACAACGGTTCTAACGCCGTAGAAAAAGGATAAAATCTAGAATAGTTAGGAATTTTTAAGTGGAGCATCGGAACAGAAAAAATACCCCTGGCTGATCCAGACTAAAAGTTTTTTTTTAATTTGTAAAAAATTCATATATAAAACGTTCAAAGACGATTTATTTGAAGTCAAAATAATAATAATTTTGTCTTATTTTACTGGTATGGAATTTTCGTTTTGGCAACTTTTGCGTTTATATGATAATATCGCATGAAGATTCTAAATATCACAAAGTTATCCTACATGTCAAAATGAAACGAAAGTTAATGTTTTATTGCTAAAAATTTAAACTAAACGGACTTTTCTCATAGGAAGTCTCAACTAAGGACGATCTCGTAGAAATCTGGAGCTGTTTTGTGTGTGGGCAGGTACAAATATAATTAAGATTTTATTGGTTTTATAAGTAGTGTAAGCAATGGCGCTTTCAGAAAAGTGGATTCTACTAATTAGACGTAAACACTTCAAGTACTTAATTTTTCAAAGTTAAGTTTTCACAAACATACAAAAATAAAATTCATAAAATAAAGTTCAACACCTAAAAAACTTGATATTTTGGCTACAAATGGTTTAAAAAAATTAGTCATTCAAATTTTGAAACTTTTATTACAAAATAAAAAAGGAAAGGAATACAAAATAAAACAAAAATATTCTTTGATGGAAATAAATAAACACCAAAAAGCTTGAGTGCAGTACAATAGGTCAGGAAAAAGTGTCATCATCAAGAAGGTTGATATTTTGAATATCTAATTTAATTTTTAGAAATTTCTCGTTTTTCTTATGTTCAAGGCTGTTCCAAAGAGTTTAATTTCTTTACGACTTTTATTATGTTTTAATTAAAATTTCAAAATTTTAATGACTGTTTTTTCGGCTATTTGCAGCTGAGATATCTAGAAATTTGAAAAAATAAAATTTTACTGAAAAGTAGGTAAATTATTTAAATGATTATTTCTTATTCAACATTGTGCTGGCAAGTACATTTTTTAAAACGTAATATTGTATCTTTTCATCAAACTCTCTCCTCTCTCACTCTCCTTCTCTCCTTCTCTGTTTCCCTTTCTCTCTTTTCTTTCTCTCACGTTCTACTCTCTCCACTCTCTACTTAGCTCACTATTTTTCTCTTCATCTGTCTCTTTATCTAGCAATATCCCACTGGATTTGACATTGAAGATTAACATATTAATTTTGTAGATTTGGAAAAATCAACAAAAACAAAAAAGAACTATTTGATTACATCAACAAATACTTTACCTTTCACTTTATCATTTTAATTCCTCCCTTTTTTTCAGCCTGTCAGTCTAGCCGGATTTTCTCCTCCTTTATTCTCCCTAACTTTTTATCTATTATTTTCTACTTTTTTCCAGTTTATTGTTCAATGAATGAAGTTATGTCATTGTATAAAATGTAAATGAAATTGAAGACTTTCAAAATGCAATTTTTTTCTAATATTTTGCATTGCGACTGTCGATTTTTCTCTCTTTCTATTCTTAACTCATTTGATTCGTTTTTCTCTACTTGCGTTTCCGTTAACATACTCTCTTTTTTTCTTTCTCCGTCCATATTGTCTTTTTAATAGATCTCATGTTACTATGAAGTTCACTATTAAAATTTAAAAACTTGTATATACCTATATTTTAAATGCAACAGGTAAGCGTATCGGGTGTAGTAAATGTGTGAAAGAAATAATGACGATAGGAATCGTAACGTTTTGATTTTTTCCCCTTTTTTTTCAAACGTATGAAAATACGGTTCCGACTCAAAGGTTTGCGGTTACCATTTTCTGTTCCACGCTATGATTCACTCCGTCCGAAGAGTGCGGTGCCTTCTGATCTCTTCTAATAATACGAAGGGGGTGGTCAGGAGCGAGAGAGATGGAGATAAGTCGGACTGGGTAAAAAAAAGGAAGAAAGACAGAGCAATCATAGGATGGGAAAGAACAGAGTTTCGTATAATTTGCCCGGGTAGTAGAGCAGGACAAGTGCAGGGACGGAATGATGAGGTGTGAAAAACATTGCGGTGAAGGCATGAAAACTCAGTCGCATTCCATTACCTGTAAAAACCACTTCCCGAATCCGTCGTCCCACTTCCCTTTCCAGTCCATGCCGATCCACACGAAAAAGAAATCGCCGTTTATGATAATCATCACCGCGACTGGGACTATTACGGCAAGGTTGTTGACACTCTTCGTATCGACCTCTGATTTTCGCTATAAACAACATTTTTGCAATGTATTTTACTTGTGATAAAGTCGCCTTTGTGCTCTAAAAGGCTTGACCATAATTAGGCTCGGCTACCGACCTGGATTTGCAAACAATGCCATAATGAATTGCTGTCCTGGGACTTCTGTTCTTATTCATAACGGCTGCTACAATTCTCTTTCAACTCCTGCCATGTTCAATCAATTCACCTTCCCACGCAAAAGAAATGTCAATTCATCAACATAATCTTCTTTATTCCTTCTATTCTAATCAGCGCCTTGTGGTTGAAATATGTTGACTCTTTCAGGATTGGTATCTATCTATCTGTCTATCGTTATCTCTACCTATCTATTTATCAGATCCTCTCTTCCTGTTTGAAAAATGTTGAGACTTTAATAACTGTTAGATAATTTACTTCCTTTTTGCAGAATACAAGTGGTTTATGTTCACGAAGCAATACTGGGCATAAAAATTAAAAAAATAAAAATTTAAGGACATATTTTCACTAATTTCGTGGTCCACTTGACCAATTAATATATTAGAATTAATTAAGGTTTTTAGTTGAGATAAAAAAGTCAATGGCACGAGCGGGATTCGAACCCACGATCTTCGGCTAGATACGCCGCTGCTCTACCACTTGAGCTATGGTGACCTCTCTCCACTCGGACACCAACTTCCCATCTCAACCCCAACTTTTTGAGTTTCCCTCCTTTTTGCCATTTTTCAAATGTCGTGTAATCGGATTGGATTCTCGGCGACAAAGGACATAAAGGTAGGGCAGCGGTGTATCTAGCCGAAGATCGTGGGTTCGAATCCTGCTCGTGTCATTGACTTTTTTATCTCAACTAAAAACCTTAATTAATTATAATATAGTTATGGACATATATGAATTTTGGATTCAATGACGCCTCCATTTTCTCTCGCTCTCTCTCTCTCTCTCTCTCTCTCTCTCTCTCTGTCTTCCACTTCATATCTTACTCCATATCTTTTATAATTTCTCTCTGTTCTTTCCTCTTTCGCCTCTATCTATTCCTCTTTATGTCTCTTTCTGCCTGGTTATCTCTCTCTTCCTCTCTTACTCTCTCCCTCTTTCTTTCTTCCTTTCCGTATTTTACTCACTCTCTTTCATCATTTCTCTCTGTCCTTTTCTTTTTTTCCTCTGTCCATTCTTCTTTATGTCTCTCTTTCTTTCGGTCTAGCTATCTGGCTCTCTCTCTCACTCTCTCTCCCTCTCTATCTTTTTTTCTTCCTCTTTCTCTCCCTCCCTCCCTTCCTCTCTCACTCTCCATCTCTTTCTTTCCTCCTCTCCATATTTTACTCCCTCTCTTTCATCATTTCTCTCTGTCCGTTTCTTTTTTCCCTTTGTCTATTCTTCTTTATGTCTCTCTTTCTTTCGGTTTAGCTATCTGGCTCTTTCTCTTTCTCTCACTCTCTCTCTCTCTATCTTTTCTCTCTCCCGTTCTCTCCCTCTCTCCCTTCCTCTCTCACTCTCTATCTCTTTCTTTCTTCCTCTCCATATGCTACTCCCTCTCTTTCATCATTTCTCTCTGTCCGTTTCTGTTTTCCCTTTGTCTATTCTTCTTTATATCTCTCTTTCTTTCGGTCTAGCTATCTGGATCTCTCTCTCTATTTATTTTCTCTCTCTCTCTCTCTCTCTCTCTCTCTCTCTTTCTTTACCTATTTATCTATCTATATCAGTCCATCCATCTATCTATCTACGAATATATCGACGTAAACAATATTGGTAGCTAGTTGCTTTGAATCTTATACTAAAAATATATTAAATTAACTTATGCTAACAATTCCTATTGACTGTTAAAAAAACACTCAAGAAAACATAGCCAACTCAACTTGCCAACGGTGTCCGACTATCTGCTCAATATAAAAAAATATATTTCCACTGCGAATTTTATCCTTAGCATGAAAACTACTTGCAAGTGTGGTCTGTCTGGAGACGTAGAGGCAAAAAAATTTACGTAAAGAAGACCGGCCGGTCTTCCAAACCGTTGTCCTTAAGTAGTCAATACGATGGAATGCTTCTGATGGAGCAGTCAAATACTTCGGATTGTTGTTCAACGGTCGTTTAACGTGGAATTTCAACTTGAATAAGGAAAAGCCGGGAATTGAAGGAATAATAGGAAACACCAATGATAAAACTGGGCTCCATAGTAAGATTTGATGATCAACGATGATGAACCTGAGTGATCGACAAGTTTAGGTTGTGAAGTTCTGGATCAATATGTGATTAATCCTCCGATAAGGTACTATCACAATTGGAAACAATAACTGTTATGGTACATAATAATCTACAATACACAATGCTACAAAAATACCATTAGAATAATATATATATATACACACAAAGACAACAGTTTTGTAATTGATGCTTATAAATAACGTATACAATAAAAAATAAATTGAAAATTTATTTTGTATGACAATGTATTTATTGTGTTAAGCAAAATTTTTTTTAATTTAGCAAGGTTTTATAATTCTTTATAGACTGTAAAATATATATGGTCATGTCATTTTTTACTAGATTAAACCACTTTGTGTCATTTTTGAGAAAGCTGTCGATTTTCTGTACTTTGCCCAGCGATTTATCTTTTTATTGGCGCATTTGGCCCATATTTTCGGACACTGCTGATCAGGTTTATTAGAACAAAGGGGATTGCGAAGCGATGATTAACAGAGAGCCTGGAGGGAGCGAGGCATCTGATAAAGATCCAGTAGAGCATGCATTACACTTTTATTTCTTCTCCGTACTGCAATTTATCGAAGCCTGTTTTTCCCCTGCACGGAATATTTTAAAATATAACTTGACCCATGCGGGAATTTCGATGGCGTCCTCGGTATTCAATTTTATTGTTTTCCATAACATTCTTAATTGGCCAAATGCAAGGCATAAAAATGAACGAGACATTCCAATTTGCTGCCATAAATGTTTTCTACGCCAAAACGGCTTCTTTATTTATGTACGTCCTTAACCAGGCATGTTCGGTCCGCATCTTAATCTCAAGATTTAAAAAAAAAATACATTCCAATATAATCTTGCCGCCATGCAGGAATGAAAAAAATTCTTAAAAAATCAGCACGTTGAATTGATGATTTCTGAACATGGTTTAAAGTTCATTTTTCATGAAAAAAATTCAAATTTGTACATACTCGCATACAATTTGCAGCCTAAACAAAATAACTAACAGTTGTTATCTATTTGATTGGTGAAGGTAATTAATGACTCGTACTGTTCATTACGGTAAGTCGTTGTAAATGGAAATCCTTATGGAAATTTGGCCCAAAGGCGGTGTTGGAGGTCTCTTCTTATTGATGTCCTTTCCATCGGACAAAACACATTCCTCGCTCGGGTAATTTGGAACCCGGGGAATGGGGTTTAACCTGAGGGACAGGCTCCTTCAGACAGCCTTCCACCGCCGATCCGATAACATCAGTGAATCTGATGCCGGACCTCGCCCTTCCACGGCTTCTAATACATATCCAAATTTATTCCAGGCCCACAGACGGACGTACAGATATTACATTGTGTAAAAAACGCGTCTCTAACGCCCCAACGACGCGGGTAGCCTTCTATGCATATGTAAAAGCAGCATAAATACATAAAAGCTTCTATCCTTTTAAAATTAGAAAAACCGATGAAATTTATGTTTCGTTTAAGACTGCGAGAGACAGTAAACATCGTTGAATTACGTGGGACGTTTTCAAATTAGTAATTTTTAAATAATTGTTATGAAAGATTTTTAAAAAATGATTGTAAATGGGAAAATTAAGTTGTGTTCATAATTTAACATCTTTTAGCATATTAAAAATATTGTAACATTTTTTGACACTTCAAATAACAATAATAGTCAATCATCTCAAAGAAAGCTGTCTTATCTATCTTAGCTAACTTATCGTGATTAGTGTGTTTTTGCAGAATTCTTGACATTTTGAAAGAAGTCATAAAGATGACTAGACAGCAGCTTCTGCAGTAGGGTAGGCCCTTGGCAGTAAAAAATCGGGTCTGCTCCTTGTCTGAGTTTTTTTTCGCAGAGGACCGACGGCTCTTTTGAAAAACTCGATTTCGAAATAGACGAGCTAATCGCTATCGGACGTAAACTGGGCAGTTTTGTAATCGGAACACGAAGCCGGCGGGAGCTTTTATCTCAGCATAGTTCACTTTCAACCTCCCTCCCGGCAATATTATTTAATTCCTAATAAAAAGAAACTTTTTGCCGATCGAGCCGGATTATTACTATGCCAGGAAGAGGCGAATTTTTAATAAACCGGCTTTTTGTTTCAGACTGAAACTAATAAATGATTCGTAAAACTAATAAACTGATTCCCTTGAGAATCGAAATAGTGTTCACACTGAACATACAGATTTATCTAAAGCCTTGGATAGAGTTGATAATGATATTCTGCTGTTTAAGTTAAAAATCCTTGGAGTAAGTGATCCTTTGTTATCCTTCATCGAATCATTTCTATCTGGTCGCTCTTTCTCGGTGCTCATTAATAACTCAGAAGGATAGGATTTCAACTTTCTGGTGTACCTCAGGGTTCTCTCTCCGGGCCCATATTATTTGTTGTTTATTTCAATGATGTCTGTAGAATATTCAAGGATTGTAAGTTTTCTTTATTGGCGGATGATTTGAAATTTTGCAACACTGAGTCTTCTGCTCAAGATTGCTTTAGTTTACACGGGGAACTGGACTGCTTCTTTAATTGGTGTGAGCAGAATCGTCTTCCTTTGAATAGTAACAAATGCAAGGTAATTAAATTTACTAAAAATATAACTCGTGACTTTGATTGTTTTGTGTTGATGGGCAGAGATTGGAAGAGGTTGACACAATTTCCGACCTTGGTGTCGTTTTCGATTTCAGAAACCATATCAAACAAATTCGAGTTAAGGCTCTACGCAATCTTACTTTTATTACTAGGTTTTCTAGAGATATGAAAAATGCCTTGGCAGTTAAAATATTTTATCAATTCCACGTGCGTAGCCATCCGGAATACGTAGGTGTCGTGTAGTCCCCTTTGTACGTTTGGAAAAAGTACAAAGGAAAACAACCAGGATAATGGCCTTCAGATTTGGTCTTGCAAATTTGGATTACTTGGAAAGATTGAACTGGCTTGGTCTAGAATCGGCTTGATATCCAGAACTTATATTTATCACTATGTGTGCCACAGCGACCACTAAGGAACCATAAATTGTTCTTTGTCCCACATTGCAAAACAACATATGAACTAATCTTCCCCCTACAGAGGATAATGAGATTGCTGAATTATTATTCCAATGAAATAGATGTATTTCACGATTCCTTGCACTCAGTTAAAGTTAAATTAAAAGGTATACTTGCAACGAATCCTTAAGCAATGTGTTTTTGTTATTATTACTCATTTCTTTCTTTTTATTAATATGTGCTTTTTTGACTACTCCTCTTGTAGATTCATTCTGTTGGAGTTATAAATAAATCAAAGAAACGTGCTTTCTTTCATACACTCTATTGCTATACTTAATATGAATTGAACACGTAGAAATATTATTTTTCAACTCACTCCCTTCCATTATTTTTAAAGAGCAGACGAGAATTTTAATTATACTTAACTCCGAAAGAAATTTTCATGGCCATCTCAGCAGGCTCATATTCAAATGGATACGTTAAATTTCTTACAACATAAAGTAGATCAACATATGATAATATGTTATAGCAAATAATACAATTCCTCAACGTAACGAAAACAGTACAAAAAAAGCAAAATTTGATAACACGTTTAACATACAAAGATATTGTAGCAGAGTAAAAGAAATATAATATTGTATTTCAGTGAGTGTACAACCTACTTGAAACTCAGGAAGTGGATTACGACGGCAGATAAGATTTGGCATTAATTTCGTTCGCAAATGTTATCTGCAAGAAGTTTTTTTCTAGTAAAGCCGGACACACCTTTCCAACTTGAAGTAGCTGATATTATGTGAGGAAATAAGTTCACATGGTCCATATCAAACGGCTTGGCGCTATCTCTCGTATTAACATTTTTCCTGATGATAACAAGTACTATTATCTAATACATATTTTTGTATGCTCTTTTAGCTTGTAATTGTATAAATTAAATAAAAATCTGGGAGTAGAGTGAAGTGTAAAGTACGGTGGAAACCTGTTTATCCGGACCCGTTTGTTAAAATATTTTTTATAAATTATTTGGAGATCGTGAGATGCGGTCTGGTATAGTAGTGTATAGTGGTATAGTCTTAAGATCTCCAACTAATTAACACACCTTAAATAATCATTAATTAACGATCACTAAACACGACACATTTTTTATAAATTTTTCATAATTCTCAATGTATGTATTTAATTTTTTACAATTCATAATTCAACAATGGGACCTTTAATTCGTCGTTCGAAATTCGTAAAGGCCACCAAATCGATATTAATAAAATCATAAATTTTCGGATTATCAAAAACTTTCGATCATCCGGACAAGTCCAGGTCCCTTCAAGGAAATGGCAAAAAGGAGGGAAAATTCAAAAGGTGAGGTTGAGATGGGAAGTTAGTGTCCGAGTGGATTGATGTCACGATAGCTCAAGTGGTAGAGCAGCGGCGTTCTAGCCGAAGATCGTGGGTTCGAATCCCGCTCGTGACACTGACTTTTTTACCTCAACTGAAAACCTTAATTAATTGAAATATATCAATTCGTCAAGCGGACCACGAAACTAGTGAATTTACTGGTTAAATTGTAGAAATGATTGAAACACAGGTCTTTCAAGAAGTAAATAAGTAATAATTAAACATGGTTCAATTTTCGGCGTAAAGATAAATTAAAAGAAACATAAGAATAATCCCGTCGACTACCTACATTAATTAATAAAAGTATATGACATACATTTATTTAGGGTTTACCTATGATAAATGTTAAAGCGAGAGGGCATCGCGCAATTATAATTATAAGCTGTCCGAAGAAACTATTTGTCAGTGTTACGTTTTGAACTGTTTTTGTACTTTCTACAACACGTTCTATTTCGGTATTTCAAGTTGAATTTCATTTTCCTTTCATAAAACACTTCGAATCGGAATTTCCTTTCTCTGGACTAGTTTTTTCTTGTTCTTAAATAGGTTTTTGTGACTATTATTTTGTTCACCTATTTCCCTGTTAAAGATCAGGTTTGTTTATTGCACTCTTTTATATATCTATTTCTGTTGTGGTTTGATCCATGGCCCCAATAAATTCCAATAGTTCTGAACAACTACTTAGTCATTTACTTGTAATATATTAACACTTGATTATATTGGTTAATTATTATTCCATTTTTAATTATTCATACAGAAATATTTCTTATCTGCAGTGTACTAATCAATCGAAACCTGTCGTGAATATTGATTCATAAAAAAAAGAAAAAGTGGTATATCTATTACATAAAAATAAAATTCGACAACTTGCTCCTATATATGATTTATATATTATTTTTAGTTAACTATATTTTTACTACATCACTGAAAGGCGAAAAATTCGTGGAACATTTCCATATGTTGGTCAATTTATTGTCACATACAATTAATTTTTCGTATAGATAATTTGTCTTACAGAATCATTAGGGAAATTCTAATCTCATATTATTTGACTGTACATATTTATTTAATGGATAAGGATGGACAGTGAATCAGGGTTGTGGTCAGTCAGCTGAGATATATTTATTAATTTGTCAAGCTTTCGGCCTTTATTTGGTCTTCCTCAGGGCTAAAATATAATGGCTAGAGATGGATTCTTAAACTCCAAGACAGACAATTGGTAGTCAATGGATAAAAAGTGTTTGTTTCGATGGCAATTACTTCTTAACAATTCGGATTTGAAAATAAAGATAAATACATATTCGACAATGGATGGCAGATAACATTAACTCAACCTACAAAATCATGTTGGCCGATAATATCTAAAGCTAAAAAACGCAAACATCTATAACCTGGTTTATTGACGAGATCATTTTTTTTACTTTAGACTTCGTACAGTTGCTGAGTAATGTTATGAATTTATAGAGCATTACAAATACAATAAAATAATAGGTATAAACTTATCAATTAAAAAGGATAATTTTGTGTTCACCGCTTACTCTTCCAAACGCATGCAGTTTTACGTTAAACACATCTACACAGAATACAAACACTTTGAGCCCTGAAGATGATCTCAATAAAGATCGAAACGTTGGCACGATAAGAAAATGTTTTTCTAAGGTCACACCAGACCGCATCTCACAATCTCCAAATAATCTTTAAATGTATTTCTTCTTTATTTACAAACCATTCACTCAAAAAAGGCGGTTAAGTACTCAATATTCGCTTTATAATTATTTTATCAGCTAATGCTTAATTATATAAGTACTCAATTAATTACACGCAACTTTTTCGAAATGCTTCGATTTGCTTACAATTGGAATAAAACGGGAAGTCGAATTGCGAAGCTTGTGGCATGGGCGATCGAAGTCACGTTAGCTCAAGTGGTAGAGTAGCGGCGTATTTAGCCGAAAGTCGTGGGTTCGAATCCCGCCTGTGACACAAATTTTTCATTTCGAAAAAAATGTGTATAATTAATTGAGCACTCAATATTGCTATATAACATCCAGATAACTAATATAATTGAGGATCGATGGGTGCTCTTACTACAGATTCACACTAATAAATACATTCAATCTCAGTACGCACAAAGAAACACAGAACGATATTCAAACCAAGAACTATGTACAATAAAATAACCTTCCCCCCAAAAAAAAAATCAATATTCAACCCCAATTTTCACATCGGGTGGTATTCCTAGTCGATTTCTATGTGGAGCCAAGGGATGACACCTTACTTTACATGCCAGACACATACGCGTACTTACGGCAAAAGTAACTGTCGGCTTGTCAACCAAGTTTGATTTATTTTATCAGAGGACCACACATTGAAACTACACGTTTTACGTGAGAGCTACTAAATTAATCCATTACTGTCTACACATATTAACAATTACACATACTCTAATTCGTCTAATTGAGGTTATGGTATTACGTCCCTTCTAACACATATTCTCGTTAATAAATATATTATATTCTAACAACTTACATATACCTTAACTACAGTAACAAATTCACTATTTTTCGTTGTCCGCTTGACCAATTAATACAATTCAATTAATTAAGGCTTTTGGTTGAGATAAAAAAGTCAGTGTCACGAGCGGGATTCGAACCCACGACCTTCGGCTTGATACGCCGCTACTCTACCACTTGAGCTATCGTGACTTCGATCCACTCGGACACCAACCTCCCATCCCAATTCTTTTTGTACAAAAAGCTCCAAAAATTAGAACAGAGGACCCAAAGCTTTCCTGTCTTACTCGAGCACAATTGTCCTATCGAGTGGTATTACTACTCGCTCTCTACGGATCTAAGGATATTCTTTTCCTGAAGTTCTTCAATTACGTGCGGCCTATTGAGCTACTAGCTATTTGTCTGCATGCCCAAAGTATGTTCGTACGTCAATCGTGTATGGCGTAGTTGGGTTAAGATGAACGAGTCCGGTTTCGACTCTATGGAGGCAACCAACCGACAGCGTTCTTGAAGCGCAAGAGCTGTCACTGGTTTTTATTGCTTGTTTAGCGTCGGCGGGTCGGATCGCTACTGTAACCTTTGGCGAGTGGTCCGTCCAAGCTTTTTCCATCTCGTCCGCACGTTTTTTTTGTTTTCCAGCCAGTCGTACAGACGTACACACACGTTTTTCTAATAAGTTCGAATTCAGCGTATCATTCATATAGGAAGATCCACCAAGGACCTGTCCATTAGAGCCGACTGTGCATTCAGGTAGTCAACACGAGGTAGGATAAGTCTTCTCTGGATCGCACGACTGAAGTGGTAGGATCGATATGGTGCCTATTGATAGACGACATTAGACGCTTGACAGTTAAAATATTTCTTTCTGCAAATATATTACGGTAATAAGCATAAATTGAAGTTATAGAAACAAAACAATTTTTTAATTAATTTATTGGTAATACCTATGTACAATTGAATTTATATCGATATCGCAAATAATTTTTTTTTCTTTTGTCACGGCATATATTAAATAAACATTTGGATGTTACTGTGTTTATTTTATAGTCTAAGTATAATTAATTGCTTAGTCATACATGATAGAAGTGTAGCATAAAGTAATCAGGGCGTCAAATGGTTAAAGGAGGAGCTCAAACTACACGATGATGCATCAACATTAATAAATTTTCTTAGCCGCCTCTTCCCGTATTGAATAGGAAGCACAACCGGTTACAGTTTTCCTTTAAGAGATGCTCAAAAGTTTTTGCTGTCGGTGAGTTTTTCAAAGCACAGCTTGTCACGGTGCAAAGCGAAGAAAATCGGCGTGAGCGAGCGAAACTGACAAAACACCGGTCGAGGCGAAACGGACAGAAATTGGGGCCCGTCAAACAGTTCCTGGCGTTGAACACTTCCGACAGTTACTGCTACTGGATACTGTTATAGCTGTATAAAAAGTACAAAACAAAAACGAGGCAAATTTAGCCAACTATTCTTGACAGGTATGACGTTTTGAGTCGACAAACTGGACGACATATGTCAGTGCAGTATCGCCGATTCTTAGCCTTTAAATCAAAAGCCTTTTTATATTATTTTTCAACTCTTTCGCACCTCTGAACTAGAAAATAAGCTGCTGTTATTTATTACATTTTCAATGTAGATACCAATGGGGTGTAGGCCAAAACTGTCATCAGTAAATTAATCGCTGGATTACTTAAAAAAAATCTCATGCCGAACTAAATTTATGGATGTATTTATTTAATGAAGAGATAAACGAAAAATCTACCTTTGCCCCCTATATGTTTTCAATATCGGATGAAAAGCTGAGACATCCCACGCGACCCGGACCTCCCATCGGTTTGGGTGAAAGTCCCATATAATATTTATGCGTCCAGCCATCCTACGCCTCATATGTCCCATTAGTGGAAACAGAAACATAGTTATTCAAAAATAAGTCCAGTATGACATATTTAAACTGATATTAATCAATGTGGAAATGTTTAAATTTAAGAATATAGTGTGTATCGAGAGAGTATGTCCTAAAAGAGGAGTAAAATATTGAGAAATTGCATGTGTTTCCTGTTGTATTAATAAAAATCTCAATACATTTTATTGTTTTTATACAGACATTTAATACAACTACATTGTATTTCAGTAATAAAACGGCACAACTGCTTTAGTTTAAAACTGGTTAAAGATTTCTTTTATATGCCAACCAAGAGCTTTGAAATCTCTTAAATTTAGTTCCTTAAATTTAAAGGAATTTTACATCGTAGTAAATAGTATATTTATAATAATTAACAATCAGAATCTTGAGGTTGTCATTAAACGCAGATTATGACTATTCTATACAACACAATTTGGTTATGGATATAAAAACACAGGCACAAAGCCTTTTCTTTCTTTTGATATGCACTTTACTACTTCAAAGTACATGCATAACATTATTATAATATAAGTGGTAAATGGTATTACTATATTGGGACGTTTCAACCGAAAATTACAAAAGCATGGATGATAATTGTCCCCCGGTAGTCAAAAAACATGTTTGAATCAATAGTTGTAACTTAACAATTTTGATTTCATTGTATGGTGTTGAAAAACCCCATATTATTTATTCAAAAAATCAATTGTAATGAAAACTGCTGTATCCTATTTTAAATTTTATATCCTAACTATAAACTAAGAAGCAGGCGTTTTACAAGTCAATGTGAAGAAACCGCTGGCAAACGCTCTAATAGCTGAGAATAATTATATAATTTAAATACAAAGGTCATGTAAATTGAAGTACTTCCGAATGAGTAGTATAATAGCACATAAGTGAAACATGATGAGAGTTGGTTTACAAAAGTAAGTTGAGTTTTACTTTTGTTAAACGGATTTTGACCCTGAAAGACTTCGCAGTTGTATAAGTCTTCAGATATGTTGTTGTCTCTTAAGTCTTGAGGTAGGAGTGTAATCAACTTGTTTGTTATCTAGTCCAAAGTACGTGACAGTGTAAAGAGGTTCCCTCTTATTGATGAAAAATGGCAAAAAGGAGGGAAAATTCGAAAGGTGGGTTGAGATGGGGAGTGGATCGAAGTCACGATAGCTCAAGTGGTTATAGCAGCGGCGTATTGAGCCAAAGGTCTTGGGTTCGAATCCCGCTCGTGACACTGACTTTCTTATCTCAATCAATACCTTACATTAAGGTTAATTAACTGAAAGAAGTTATTTAGTCAATCGGACCATGAACTCTAATGGACTTATTGACAATGTATAGTGAACGGCAAGAAGTTTTTCTGTGTTAATGTAAACTGTGCACATTTTTTCTCAATCAGCCTTTCCGCCATTTTGTGTATCAGTCTGTAATAAGTCAAGGTATTCTTGGATATCGCAGGTTGCTTGAATAATTTTGACCAGGAAAAATTGTGGTATTAACCGCGTAATTAAGTAAGTTTAAACTACATTGAAGAACGTATGAAATATCTAAATGAAGATGTTGAAAAAATAAGAAACTCATCATGATATACATAATAAATTATTGTACAATATGTTGTATAATTAAGATGATTAAGTTACGAGTGAAGTTTTATCGTTGTTGAACTTGTTAAACGTACTTGACCTGAAAGTTGTTGTTTTTTAAGTTTTGCATCTAGAGATGCAAATCAGTTGTGCTGTAAATCCTATCTTCCTAATGATCGAACTTTTTCTTTGAGCGGACGCTCTGTCCAAAGAGGTCATGATCCATTTTAATTTTGCGCATAAGGTCGTATTTTCTCCTGGGGCGTAACTGTACTACGGCCTATTGCGGCTAGCATAGAAAGTCGCCATTACTAAATTATTATAGAGAGCTCTCCAAAGTACCTACTATCAAGATGGGTGTAAATATCACTACACTTACCCGAGGCAGATAAATAATCGTCCTATTGTCCGTTCAGATGAGATCCGAGATTGCGCCCTCCCTACACTTCTTGTGCCTTTTTAATTTACGGTACCCAAGGCGGCGCGCGGCCGGACGGACCGTTAAAAACCTTTTCCTCTTCCTTATTCGGATTTTTGTCAATCTGTCTCGACTTTCGACTGGCCGTCCTTTACAATAAAACCCCGACAGAAGGTCAAAGAAGCGACAGGATCTGAATCTTGCTCTTTGGTGTTCACCACTTAAGGTTCATTAAACCAAACCTAAACCCAAAAATTTAGAGTTTATGTTAGTTTTTTAAAACTTGGCTAAAAGTCAACAGAATATTGCTCTCTTAAAATAAAAATTCAGAATAAATTGTTTTTACACTGCTACGTATTTATATTATAGCTTTTCAAATTGAACTTTTTACATTCGAAAATACACAAAACCGTTTTTCATTTTTGAACTTTTTGAACTCCAAAATCTAATACTTCTAAATATATTAATTAATCTTTATGTAAGGTATTGTTTGAATGAAAATGAATTGTCGATCTGAATCTTATTACACAATTATAAATAATATTCCTTCAAAATGAACATATAGAAGATATTCATTATTTTTCGGGGTCCGCTTGACCAATTAATAACATTCAATTAATTGAGGTTTTTAAGTTGAGATAAAAAGTCAGTGTCACGAGCGGGATTCGAACCCACGACCTTCGGTTTGATACGCCGCTACTCTACCACTTGAGCTATCGTGACTTCGATCCCCTCGGGCACTAACTTCCCATCTCAACCCCACCTTTTGAATTTTTCCTCCTTTTTGCCATTTTTCAAATGTCGTGTAATCGGATTGGATTCTCGGCGACAAATGAGATGACCACGGAGAGCTTTAGTGAAGTGTACTTCATTTTAATAAATTAAATGCACTATTTTTCGTGGTCCGCTTGACCAATTATGAATTGGTTGAAAAATGGCAAAAAGGAGGAAAAATTCAAAAGGTGGAGTTGAGATGGGAAGTTAGTGCCCGATGGATCGAAGTCACGACAGCTCAAGTGGTAAAGTAGCAGCGTATCAAGCTGAAGGTCGTGGGTTCGAATCCCGCTCGTGACACTGACTTTTTTTTCTCAACCAATACCTTATATAAAGATTAATTAATTGAAAGAAGTTATTTAGTCAATCGGGCGACGAAATATAATGGATTCTTCTAAATATAATTATGTTTTTAATCTCTCTCTCTCTCTCTCTCTCTCTCTCTCTCTCTCTGTCTCTCTCTCTGTCTCTCTCTCTCACTCTCTGTCTCTCTCTCTGTCTCTCTCTCTCACTCTCTGTCTCTTTCTCTCTCTCTCGCTCTCCATCTCCCTTCTCCCTCCCTCTCCACACATACACATACACACACACACACATATATATCATATTGATGATAATATATACAGGGTTAATTTGTAGTATTGACTACCATGGTTGATTCATTAAATAAAACGTTCTTTTTTAACATACAATCGTAATTTCTCAACTTTAGTGTCATTAAAATGCAAATCTGACCTTTATTTCGCAAACTAAATTCATCTTTTTACAAGATAACACCATTTTCGTCGAAAAATTAGCGCTGCCGTATACACAGTAGCCTCTCAAATAATAACAAATGGCAAAACCCATGTTTTTTTTAAATACTCAATTGTGACTCGTGCAATAACTTATACATCAAAATTTTCGGATATTTCACCAAATTTGCGTTATTTTATATGTATTCTCCTTTTACTTTGTTTTAATTTTTCTTAGTGAAATCTCCTTTCCAAGGTTGAAAAACGTGATATCGAACCCAAGGAGAGCAGCAACCCAAGAACATCGTACATGTCATATTTTTAATAAATTACGATTATTTTACGAAATTATGATTTTATGTTTAAAAAAATCTGATTTTAGGCTAAAATCAAAAATATGTTAATATCACAGAGTGAAAATAGAAACCTCGTTCTGGGGTTTCTAAACTACGTTTTGTTTACTGAATCCACCATGACACTATTGACATTTAACCCTGTAACAGCCCGTTATGCTAAATACCATATTTGAGGCAAAAACAGGAAAAATATATCACTCTCCATCTTGGACTGTTATTTTGTTTGTAATAGTAATATTCTTTGTTTACTACGAATTCATACATATTTGTTAATCTCACTCACACAGTTTTACTCTCTCTTTTTCATAAGTGTGTGTGTAAGTTTATTGTTGCCGGTTGTAAAATTGTTTAATTGTAAAATAAATTGTAAATTAAAGTCAGTGTGATATACCGAATGCTTGTCGATACATAGGCTTGATCTAATAGGTAAAAAGTTACCCTAGCAATAAATTCGACATAAAATCACGCTGGTTGTCTAAGTTAAAGATATTTTACACGAATTACACAATCATTTATATTCTAGTTGTGTCTATTTGCATATTTGTCTGGTCTAATCGGCCTTGACTCTCGGATTAAATAGGAAAATTATACCAACGTATAATAATCGCCCGGGCGAGGTAATATATCTTTGTCCTAAAGTTAATTTGTAGAGTTGATTAGTCATCTTTTATGTGAAAATGTTTGATATAGTTTTAGATAAAACTACAACACAGAATATAAAATATAGTTGACAACCGGTGCGTTACGAATTTCCATTGCTATTTAAATGGTGATCATGATGATTATAGTATTACCGTAATACCTAGGTTTATAATCGTACATAAATTATGCAATAGTTCATTTTCCCTTTTACAACAAAAATCTATTTGTTTTGAAATGTGTGGTGTTTAGTGACCGTTAGCCAATGATTATTTGGAAATCGTGAGATTCGGTCTGGTGTGACGTAGGTCATCTTGGGCACTCTCAACAAGACACAAAAGAATGGCACATCTACACGGAAAACAAACACTTTGAACCCTGAATATGATCTCAATAAAGATTGAAACGTCGGCACGATAAAGAAAATGTTTTTCTACAACTACCATATACTTCTAATCACCACACATTTTTCTAAAACCTACGGCACACCAAACCGTATCTCACGATCTCCAAATAATTATTTGTTTAGAGTTGTGCCTGCAGTATATTATTTTCTAATTAATTTTTAATTAGAAATTTAGAAGAATTTAATTAAAGTTTTAATTTCGAAAAGTTTCTCTTAATTTAATTATATGTGCTTTTTTAAAGCACCAGTAATTTCTGTTTGCCTGATGGGAAGACAATCGATGCTTTAGATGAAAAAGAAACTTAGTGTTTAGTAAAACGGTACTACAACCGATTTGGAATAATGTAGAGCTTCTAAACCTAACCCAGTGTTTTCAGTCCGTTCAATTAAATGTCCTAACATCTTATATTCTTCTTAAAATTTATCCTTAATACTGTAAATTCTCAGTATTATTTCACTAACACTACCCTGCATAACAAATTTAAATTTATAGTTATCCAAAAATTCACTCCAATATCTTGCCAAACTCTTGTCCAACTGATACCATCTTTACTTTCCTTTAAGGCGTCTAAAGCAGAAATGGCCACGATACCTCCTTTCTGAGGTATTGTTAGCTGGAGAAATGAATTTGGAGATTAACATTGATTATTTCCTCCTTCAATGCATCTATCTATGCTGTGTATCTTCACATTAGCATGTTGTAATTGATTTCAATAAAATGTTGATTGTAACATATTTATATAAAAAGTTTGTGTTTGCACCTTGCATAATTTATATGTTGTTATATAATTTTTTGTGTCGACATTAATGATTTATTTCTTTTCTTGTAATATTTTTAACCTTTACCAAGGGACTCCTACAGGAGCAGTACACCCACCGGCAACCCACCTTCAGTGGCTGCAATACAAAGCAGCGTGTCATAATGTTTATGAAAAGTGTCTGATTTAATAACCCTAAAGATAAAATATTCTCTATTTAGCTTTTTAACAAATTTGGTTGAAGAAATATTGTTTTAAATTTTTTTAGAGGTTTACATTAAGTATGATTTTGGAAACTCGTGAGCTAATAGAAAAATTGTGAGATTTCTACGTGTTGGCCTGCGGAGTGATGAACTTGTAGTTACCGATCAATTTGGTCAAATTTATCAAAAATCAAAATCCCACAACCAGCGATAATTGCTCTGATATCCTCATTATAACTCACTTTGTTCGGATTTGTCAAATAAAATATAACGTATAAACAATTTAATTGTTTTATTTTTTCAAAATTTCTGTAAGCCTCTATAATAATTTTGCCTACATCTCATTGTTATCTGCTGTATTATCTTTTTGTGCAATTGCATAAGCCATCTGGCAAAATCGCGAACTACACGTGCCTATAAGTCAGAACCAGCGATAATTGCTCTCATATCTTAATTATGTCTCATTATATTCTTATTTGTCAAGTAACGTATGTATGACGTTTAAAAAATTTTGGTCTTTTATCTTTCAAAATTTCTATTAACCACCAAAACTATTTTGAGTGTAGGTCACAGTAGTGAGTTGTATCCACTTTTTTATTCAAATCCCTTTGCTATCTTACATAATTTCTTTTTAAAACCACATCTATATATTTATTATAACTAACCAATCTGAAATGTCACATGGTTGGCTTTATTGGTCAAGATAATTTATTATGTACCAATAGATTTATTAAAACTTTTATATCTATCTTGTGTTCTAATTTACGTCAGAAACCTTTTTAAATTTTCTTCAGCTACAGCTGTTTATCAGCTACTCCTAAAAACTTGACTCCAGAACCTCTTATTTCAAAAATAATTGATTGTTGTGTCACACTATATAGTTTTCCACGATTCTGTGTATCAAAATTATTTAAAGAAATAGCAAGGGTTGTGAACAAAGATATTGCGAAATTAAGGATATCATTGTATTGGAATCGTTTTTGATTTCACTTTATTCAAGGCTTTTTTTAACTAAAAAAGTCCTAATTTATCTCCACCTTTCTATAAAACTACTTACAATCATACAAAGTCCTATCAACATCTAAAACTATAAAAGCTGTTTTGTCCCAAGAGAGATATTAATATATTAATCCCCTGCATATACACAATATACGTCCATGATCTTCCCAATTGTTCTTTTGATACCACTATATTTACGAAAAATTTAGTAGTTTATAGTTGACACCAGGTTAGATTAGAATTATTGAATATTGTATGAAAAATATTGGTCCAGCACCTATAAATTTGATACGGTCTAGAATTCTAGGATTTTATCCAGGATCGAAAAGCCTTCCAGGCATTGATAACTCCAAATCTGCTTTAATTTGGTCACCAAATCCTATGATGATAAATAATATCTGATCCAAATCTAAAACTTTCCAAAAACTGAAATCTCAGCGATATCTTTTCCTTAATTTAACTGTGATCTTACCAAATCTCCTTCTGCTACCACTTCTTACCTATCTATTTATTTTTAGTTGTCAGTATACTGGTTTAAAATATTCTTTAGTCGTTTTTAATATTTATATTTTAACATGGTTCGTACAAATAATTATAGCAATACAAAATATATAGTGTCTAGTCTACTATCTATAAAATAACGGCTTTATTATTTCATGAACTGCTTTCGTTTGTTATTTAATGACTAATAGAATACACATGTATTTCAGGGTCAAACCCTTGGTTTATGGTAATTTAGGTTTGTGATGCCAACGTTTCGATCTTTATTGAGATAATCTTCAGGGCCTAAGATTTATAAACATTGTTTGAATTTTACATATACATGTAGGATGTGGAAAAATATGAATTTATGCAATGCTAGAAAATTTTAGATTAAAAAAATGAATTTATACAATGCTAGAAAATTATAAATAAAAAAAAATGAATTTATGCAATGCTAGAAAATTTTAGATTAAAAAAATGAATTTATACAATGCTAGAAAATTTTAGATTCAATCAAGAGAGTAACTTTGATAAAAATCTAGAATTTTATACCATTGTATAAATTCATTTTTTGTCTAAATTTTCTAGCACTGGATAAATTCATTTTTTTAATCTAAAATTTTCCAGCATTGTATAAATCATAATTTTTTTTAATCTAAAATTTTCTAGCATTGTATAAATTCATTTTTTTAATCTAACATTTTCTAGCATTGTATAAATTTAATTTTTTTTAATCTAAAATTTTCTAGCATTGTATAAATTCATTTTTTTAATCTAACATTTTCTAGCATTGTATAAATTCAGTTTTTATCTAAAATTTTCTAGCATTGTATAAATTTTAAATTTTTTAAATCTAAAATTTTCTAGTATTGTACAAATTCATAATTTTTTAAATCTAAAATTTTCTAGCATTATACAAATTCGTTTTTATCTAAAATTTTCTAGCATTGTATAAATTTTAAATTTTTTAAATCTAAAATTTTCTAGCATTGTATAAATTCATTTTTTATCTAAAATTTTCTAGCATTATATAAATGCATAATTTTTTAAATCTAAAATTTTCTAACATTGTATAAATTCATTTTTTATCTAAAACGTTCTAGCAATGAATAAATCCATTTTTTTAATTTAAAATTTTCTATCATTGTATAAATTCCTAATTTTTTTCCACGTAAAATTTAAACAATATTTGTAAATCCCAAGCCCTGAAGATGATCTCAATAAAGATCGAAACGTTGGCACGATAAAGAAAATGTTTTTCTAAAACCTACGTCACACCAGACCGCACCTCACCATCTCCAAATAATCATTAGCTAACGGTCACTAAACACCACGCACGTTGAAAATAATGTTTTATTGTTTTGTAAGAAAATAGAAATGAAAATATTTAAAAGCAATTAGATTATTAAAATGGATTAATTGAAAGATATTAAGTAAGACAAGATACTACTGGAAATTTATTTAGTTTCTATCAACGAATTTAGATATTTCTTGAGACGGTTAAATATACAATTAAACAGAATGTAAAACTATGCACATGAATTTACATATTGAATAACATGGATGTAGCTTCCCAGCAGACTGATTGATTGCTATTTTGTTATATTTTTTGGCGTGAGCTATGTGAGCCAGACGTCATCACGTTTTGTACTCGTGTATGGCCGTGTATACGTATAATGTATATAAATACCTCACGAAAGCAGGATCTCTCACGTACGTGGTGTAAATAAATAAACGCGAGTTGTCATGGCCTATGTAATAAAATCACGTAAAGAATCGACAGGGGAGTTGAAAAGAGGAAAAAAACACCTTTCAAAATATTTGCGCTTTGAACGTTTGATTTACGACCGGAGCTCGTAAATCCTTGCAAAAAGCGCTGCTTTTGATGTCGTGATGAGTAGATATTAATGTTCGGCAATGCAAAAAGGAAAGGTGCCCGATGCACCGGAAAGGTACACCAAGACGGGCCTCGCAAGTATTCGTGCGTTGTAATTCCAGCCTACGCGATGTCACAGATATGATCGCCTATTATTATGTGGCCGGACCTCCGACATGCGCTCCGCATTTTAAATCATAAGTAAAGTTTTATCTTCTTGTAAAACCTCTTGGCTGCTTCTTTTCCCCCCTTTTTTTGCCTTCTGGTAAAAACAGATTCGATGCACGAGCCTTGGTTTGTAATTGAAGCACGCGGATACTGAGATTTAGAGTGGTGCCTATGTAAAGCTTAACCTGAATTATTCCAGAACAATAATACAAAATCAAGGTGCGGTCACAACGTGAAATCCATAATTCATGATATTGTATCTTGTTTTGGATTCATTAAAGTGGGGGGAATGCTAACAAGCCCCGTGCAGCCCCTTGTTTACAAAATATACTACACATAGACAAACCCAACAAACTTAGGTTGCAACTGAGTCACCTTTGTATTCCGAAAAAGGTAAAAACTATGCCTTTCTTATTTCTTAACGTCCTATACCACCTTCCATACAAAATTGTATTGCCCTTTTAAACGGTTTAAACCATTTATACTTTTCCAGCGATTATATACCCAAAATAATATTCAAGAAAAGAAATTATGTTTCATTAAGCTGTTAGTATCAATAATTGAACTCCGCACAAAAACGTCTATGTAATTACTAATAAAACAGCACGTAATATTAAATATTTTTGGATTTCTTTTTTATATTAGGAACACGAAAAAACTAATCAAGTCTTTCGACTTCAAAAGTACATTAAATTTACTTGTTTTTTGCTCGCAATATGGGAGATTTTCTCCCGTAGTTATTTGTAGGACGATTAGCAAATTGGACATTAATGAGCCAGACCTGAAAAAGTCCACCGCTATCTGCTCTTTTTCGTTGGTATGGCAGAACTATGTATATCTGTATACATAAAAACTTTATTTTTCGTTTTCTTTATTCTCCTCAAAAATTGCCATTAAAAACAAAAGCATCAATCTTATTTTTCAAATATACAGTTTATACTTATTCTAATTCAATTTTTTTTTTTTTTTTTTGTAATATCAGCTAATAGGCTTCCTCAAATATTGTGTGTATTATTTTGTTTATAAAAAGTTCAAGATCAATAAATGCTGCGTTTGTAATCAGAGCTGGTGAGAAATAGCATATTTTATTTTTCTGTCTAGATTTTCAAGAAGTTTATTTAGAAATCGTCAGATGCGGTCTGGTGTGATATAGGTTTCAGAAAAACATTTTCTTTATCGTGCCAACGTTTCGATCTTTATTGAGATCATCTTCAGGGCGTGGGAGTAGTTACTTAGGGCTCATCAAACACCATGAAACGGGAAAGTGGAGGGGGTAATGTTTGTCTGCCCCAAGTGCCCTAAGTAACTACTCCTGGGATTTACAAACATTGTTTACATATTACAATTACATTTTGGATGTGGAAAAGCGAATTTATACAATGCAAAATATATTTTATATATTCAATAAAAGTATTTCTACTCACTCAAAGTGTTGTCTTCTGTGTAGATGTGTCATTCTTGCGTGTCGTGTTGAGAGGGCCAGCGAGTCAATATTCACTAGTTTTCATGGTCCGCTTGACCAAATAATATCTTTCAATTAATTAATCTGTATTTAAGGTATTGGTTGAGATAAAAAAGCAATGTCACAAGCAGGATACGAACCCATTATCTTCGGCTAAATACGCCGCTGCTTTACCACATGAGCTATCGTGATTTCGATCCACTCGGACCCCAACTTGTTTACATACGATATAATTATATAAACATAAAATAGCAAAATCTCACTGGCACTCTCGACACGACACGCAAGAATGACACAATTACACAGAAGACAAACACTTTGAGTGAGTAGAAATACTTTTATTAAATATATAAAATATATATATTTGTATAAATTCACTTTTCCACATCCAAAATGTAATTGTAATATGTAAACAATGTTTGTAAATCCCAGTCCCTGAAGATGATCTCAATAAAGATCGAAACGTTGGCACGATAAAGAAAATGTTTTTCTGAAACCTACATCACACCAGACCGCATCTCACGATTTCTAAATAAATATCGATTAACGGTCACTAATCACCACACATTTTCAAGAAGTTATAAATCACTAAATTTGTATACTTCATAACGGATAAAAATACAACTTATTATTTGAAGTTATTTATGAATATGTAGTACAGTGTACATCATAAAGAAATCATATATTTTCAAATACCGGATAATAACTGTTAAAACAATTGTTTTAAAAGTATGTCGAGCAGTTTCAAGGCAGAATATAAAAAAATGCATTTTTTATTTGCTTACCAAAATTTTCTTGAAGCTTTTTGCATCTAATTAAGGGTTTTTAAAAGAAACTGTAGAAGTTTTTAACCAATTGAAGTTAGCTTTCAAAGGTTTGGAAGAAGCGAGTATGATGGGTATCAACAGTTTTGTTATTTCCATTTTCTTTTGATACCTTTTTCCTTCAATATATTTTTCTTTATACTCTTTTTGAACTATTAGGGTTACTAACAATAAAAGAAGTTTATTTTATTTAGATTTTTTAGCCTCCAGCTCTATATGAAGCCCCACGGTCAGTTCTTCGTACCTTTAACGTCCTATACATGCTTTGGTGTTTTGTCGTATTTTTTGGCAGTGACTTGGCTAAAGATTTCTGTATTTTTTGTAATATTTAAAGTATAATTATTTGAGAGCTTTAAACAATATTTGCGCGGTTCAAGTCTGAAGAAATCGAAGACCCGACAATGGAAAATGTTACAGTACATTTGCATGTAAATACGGCAAGAAATTAAAAGTAAAAGTTTCTAGAGAGGGCCATAGTAAAAATCGATAGTTTTGTTATTATTTAAGCTATAAAACTACTATTAAAACGTCCAATTTTTTTTCAGTTTTTGCCTCTCCTGAGAAACTACATTTTCACGCATTTAAGTGCATATTTATCTAAATAGTATTAAGAGTTTATGACAATGGATTTGTACATGCAATGAATAGGTGATTTGTAAGAGTAATAAATTAATTTATAGATTATGAATAAGAAAACAGTCAAACTTTATAATTTTTACATAACCGACAAATGTTATCTAAACATCCATTTATTAACAATATTTTGACAATGTTCGGCACTCTCACAAACGCATAAACAAAATATTATTATAATAGATTTAACGGTTTCTGAAGAAAACTATCGAAAAGTTAGGTTTTTCTCCATATAAATAAGGTTTGGTTTAGCATTAATTTGTTTTGTAAGACTAATCATTTTATGTCATTAATTGTTTTCGTCCCAGTAAATACCATAAGTATCTACGATTTACTTGTAATTTACAAATTTAAAGTTGTCTTTTTTTATCAAGATATTGTAAACATTTATATGGAATTACTTATTTTGACGGGAAATTTGTTTCTACATCTTACAACTAGATTTTGTTGAGAATTTTACAGGTCTCAGGCTCTCCCTATGTTTCAATCACTCTCAATAGGTTTTACTTTTACCGTGTAGTACAACGTGTATTGTATATCATACAAATCGATCGAGAAGCATGCGGGCAAAGAGTGAAAACGTTTGTATTCTCATAAACACGGAATGCGGGCCAATTGACCCATTTTTACCGGATTTATTAAAAAATAATGCAAAAAATTTAAAAAAAACTCCGAATGTATTGGTGTGCATTATGTCCCACCTTTTACGTTTGGTGTATTATTATAATTTTGCAACCCGCGTGGGCTGGAGAACCGTTTATTTTATGATCTCGTGTCATACACAGTCAAAAAGCAAGAAGGCAGATAAATGTGTTAACATTGTTTTTCGTAATCAGGGCATTGTTAATGCCATATGTTGTTATAATAAACAGAACAAATTATATTTTATACACAATATTCCGATGAACATATGTTTTAAATAATAAATCCTTACGCAGCCTACAAACCTTTTTTTAAAATCCACAATAAAAATTAATAAAGAGTAAATTCTAATATTAAGTATTTAAACCATATATTTAATAGCAAAACGTAGAGTCAGAATACCAGATAGCATGATCAAGAACTTTAGGGATTTAAAAACACTAATTTCTAAAACAATCGACAGATTGTAGAAGTATTAAGAACATTAAACAAGAAATTATTTATTAATCATTAAATTATGCTACTCAATTAATTGAAAATAACGCGTTATCCATTTGGCCATAGTGTGTGTTAGCATTACAATAATGTATCAACTCCTCCCGGGCATGAGGGTAAACTGCGTCCACCCACATATTACACATCCCCCTACCTACACTTACACTGACATAAGTACACTAACAGTACACACCCTAGGGTTACCGTCCCTAGGAAGGTTCTTGAGACGAACTAAAAATCTCACGTCCTGGGATTGGCGACCCAGTACGTACATAACTCCGCCACACCTAACACTAGGTGGTGTGAGGGCGGGGGACATTGACGGTGTCTGGGCCTCCGTCAGCATGCCACCACTAATACACAGGCCGATGCACGCGGCCAAGGGCCTCGGAACCCGAATATAACAAACGCACNTGAGCAAGATTTTCAGATAATGAGAGAGTTAGTAAGTTATGTGAAGCAATTAGTGACAAGGTTAGTGTGTAAGAATTTATAAATTACTGATTAAAGATATGATGTTTGCTGATCTTCCTGCAGATAATCTATGTGGAGTTTCAATCTTCATGGAGGTCATTAGACAGGTGAAGAAAGGAAAAGACTAATTGTTGGGTTCACCAAGCTTTCGGCAACTTATAGTGCCTAGCCATCAGGGCCTATTTATTAAAATTTTTAAAATATTTTAAAATAAATAATATACAATTAACAAAATAAAATCATGTACATACTTTCCCAAAAGTGCAGAAAACGATTAACATGGAAAAACTATTGTAAAAACGTCTTGGGTTTAAGGTTATGAAGCACATGGCCAGCATACTACATATAACATGGTGAAAATAGTCATCTATATAAAATTGTAAATAATTATTAATATACACTACTTAAATTAATAAAAACAATAATTTATAATAAAATTTAATTTTTATTTAAAATTTAAATTTATATTTTTTAATTTTTAATAAATAGGCCCTGATGATGGCACTATAACTTGCCGAAAGCTTGGCGAATCCAACAATTAGTCTTCTTCTTTCTTCACCTGTCTAATGACCTCCATGAAGGTTGAAAAGATTTAAAGTGTTAATGTATGGAATAATTATTCGGAAATCGTGAAATGCGGTCTGGTGTGATGTAGGTTTCAGAAAAACACTTTCTTTATCGAGCCAACGTTTCGATCTTTATTGAGAACATCTTCAGGGCTCAAAGTGTTTGTCTTCTGTGTAATTGTGCCATTCTTGCGTGTCGTGTGAAACATGTTTGAAGATGATCTCAATAAAGATCGAAACGTTGGCACGATAAAGAAAATGTTTTTCTGAAACCTACATCACAACAGACCGCATCTCACTATTTCAGAATAATTATCGATTAACGGTCACTAATCATCACACACGTATGGAATAATTTATTCCTCAGGAATAATCTCGATTTCGATATTGTCTGGTTGAAAAAACTTGTTATCTACCAATCTTAAGACCTATTTTAACGTTATTATCATGGCAAAACAAAACAATCTTAAAAATGTTTACAAATTTTCATAATTAAATTTTTAATATATGGTTTCAAATTTCTTTGAAGTACGATTCAGTCCTAACATTCTAAGGACTGTAACAATGTTGTTATGAAATCGAAACTGTTCACAATTTATTTGGGAAAGTTGGAGCTGAGTTCTGTTCAAAGAAATTTGAAACATCTACTAAAAATTAAAACTACAAAAGCAGTAAAGCCGCAGGCCGCTATCTCGCTTATCGCCGAAACTAGTTTAACTGTAGGTGTGGACGCGTGACATAGGTTCTAGATCAACTTTGATTTGTTCCTCAACAGTCTACAGACGAAATGGGCCATTTGTCTATAGACAGTCGCGCGATTTTGTCTACACGTGTGTCTAATCTTTAAAATAGGAGGAAAGCTTGATAGATCACAATTGAATTTATATTCATAAAGATCATAAATTTTTTTGACATATTTTTAAAGCTTATTGTTCCTAGTGTAATAATCAAGAACAATCCCTAGTTTTAATAGTAAGAAACATAAGCCCGTACACAATAAAAAGTACAAATACACATGAAATCGCAAAGATGGGCCAGTGAAGAAGGTGAAGCGGCGAAAAGCATCTGACAGACAAGCATGAATAGGCAGGTCGAAATGATCGGAAACTACAAATCGTGGATCAACATAGCAAATATGCATTGAATAAACTGGATAAAAAGTCATCCAACCTACTGGAAAATTTCTGCATTGTTGAATCAACTGATGGAGGGTTTTTTTTTATTGGCGTGTTATTTCCATCCATATGGCACCGGCCGACTGTCAATTGCCATTCCTTATCCGCCGTGGTATGTCTAATACGATTTCGATTTACTGCCACACTCATCTTTCTATCCGGCATTCCTTCGGTGAAGACTGCTATCATACGTCACGCTGCACCAATTTATAATAAATTTGTGCATTTTTCCTGTACAATGAAAGCAAAATATAAGAGGAAAAATAGTAATAACCAGCAAACAAATTGTTCATTTTTCAAATGCATCAGAATTGTTTTTGTTTTATTCGCCAATTTTAAAAATATTCGTAACTTTGGTACATTAACATTTGTGCCTGAGCGAGATAGCAGAATTAGCTGAAATATTTGGAAGCATTTTAATGTTCGTTATTATTACCCCCAGACAATTACAACAATTACAATTTTAATGTATATATTCAATTTGCGATTTTGCGGCCTAATAAAACCATATAATTAGCACCAATTTAATTTTAGAGAAAAACTAATTGAATTGCCTAATTATTTTGTAATTACCAATAAAATGTAGAATTAAGCATCAATTTGGTAAAAAAAATCAATAAAATATGTTGTCATTAACTGTTCATCACTATTAGGTATGAAATTAATTAATTATTAAAGTAAAGTATAATACTAATATAAAGAGTTTAAACTTAATTTGAAAACTTGCCTTATTAACATTTAATTTGTGAATTAAGTCTCGAGAAAATTGGGACTAAATGGTAATTAACTCTTGGACAAAATTGTGCATTAACATTCAATTAAGATGAACCTTAAAATCAAATTACATATTTAAATTTTAATTCAAATACTAAAATCCCCGGGTTCAATTACGTATTAACACATAGATGAGAATTAAAAGAACGTTTTATCCACCTGTTAACATTTAAATTGGGAGTGAATCTTTAATGAAATTTATGTAATTCTAATTTAAATTAAGGAATAAAAAGTCTGATCAAATTATGTAAATATTTCCGTACTTCAATCAATTTATGTATTAGGGATTTAAATTGAACCATCCGTTTATTCGTTCTGTTTGTTTCTTTTATGAAATTATGTACCTATATTTAAATGTATGATGGAAATTAATTTAATTATGCGTTAATAGAATGGTGATTTAGGTCCAAAATGTTTTTGTTAAGCCCACGTAACATCATAGAGCGAGGTGGAACGAGACGATAAAAATATACAAAATAAAATAAATTACAACTTTCCACAATTAAAAAATCTATAAATATAATTTAGTAAAAAAAATTAATTCAAGAAATGATGTTTGAATTATTTTTTAGGTTAAAATACTAAACTAATCCATATTTGCTTAGTGGTAGTAATTGATCACATTATTATTCCAATTCATTATTATTTTTATTTAAGGTTTTTGGTTGAGGTGGTTCGTGCCACTAAGCCTCAACGATCGCCTTTTCATCTCAACCAAAAACCCTAGATAAAAAGAATAATTGATTAGAATATTAAACTAATTCGACGACTATTTTTAAAATTTCAGTGTATCTGCGAATAATTTGAAATGAACGTTAAACATTATTTATCAAAAAGAACTTGGCCGGATCGGTACAGAAGCACATATGTATCAAGAACATATGAGAATGGAAGTCGTGGTATCATCCCTCATCCGATTAAGAATAGGTCATGAGGTTGACACACAAAAACTTACTTTTGGTTGAAAGTAAAAGAGAGTTGACTTAAATAGTTTAATTTAACGGTAAACTTAGTAAAATGTACACTCTCAAGTTGGATAGAGAGAATAATGTTTGTTCATTGTTTTTGACTTATTTTAAACAAAAAAGTAATAAGTATCTTCTTGAGAGAGAACAAAGGAAAACTTAAAAACAGCAACATGGCTCATTTGATTGTAAGGTCATTCAGCGTCCTGCTTTTAATATTATAAAGGAAATACGGTCATAAAGCAAGCAATTTAATCAAAGGAGCCCCACGCCGTCCGATAGAGATCTGATTAAACTAGCCGTTCGGTTATGTTAATAACGAGTAGTCGAATAAAGTATAACTGAAAAAGTTTAATTTGTTTAGGATGGCCTGGAATTCCTGTTCACTATCCGAGAAATCGTTTGTTTCGCCCAATTAGCCAACGGAACGAGTGAAACGAAGTGTGAAGCATAATATTGAGGCAACTTAGCCCGGACTTATTCACAGATCGCCCTTCCGACCCCGGTTTTTAATCTGTTTTTGTTTACTTTTTTCTATTAGGGTCGTAATAAGAACCAGGTTGGAAGAGGATACCCTGTGATTTAAAACGACGAAAAAGGTCCTAACGAGGACACCTGAGCTCTGTAATTATGTAAATATAACACATGAGCAAGCTACACTAATTACCTGACGTGAACCCGCTCATTAACCCGACTCCTATACAGATTGGCGTACTTCACCGGTTAGGAATAAGAAATATTACTGACCGCTTAGACTTGTGTACCGGGTGTTTCTTTCTCACCGCCCATTAACGTTTGAAAAAGCGGCTGGACTTCGATGGATCATTAAATAAATTATCGCTAGACGTCACATCAGGTGCTCGGGCTTTTACTGACCTCAGACAAGAGAAGATACAGAACCAATGAAGTCTTAAACCTCGAAACTCCTGCCATATTTCGATAGTAAAATAGTTCATATTTAACGACCGATCCAGCCGTAAAACTCTCGTTAACCCGTTAATTGTTGAAAGAAAATTTCATAGTTAACTGTGACAATCTAGTACCTTGTACCACCTCGGATTTTCATATTTCAACGTCTAACAAGCTAGAAATTGAGTCGTAACTTATAAAATACTGGAGAATACCAGCCTTTATATCATATTATCCAATACCTTTTAGGATAGCTTTCTTTTCTAGCCTCGTCAAGGGATTTCTGAATGAAACAAGTTCTTGCAATTTTAACACAGTTGCTAAGCATCCAAAATCTCTTGGATGTAGTATACATTAAGTCAAACATGCAACAAAAACTGTCATATAAAAAATAGTCGGATCTTAGAAAATATCTGCCAGTAGTTTGAAGATGTCGCGATGGAATTCCGATAACATCCATCATGCAGCCTTATTGAATTAAGACATTTCTTCAACGGTTCTTTGAATTTTAAATCGAACTTCATAATTAGATGAAAATTGATTAACGATTTGTGAGAATGAGTTCCTGAATAAACCGCTTGTGAATATTTGTGATAAATACTAATTTGAACCCATTCCATCCACGAGGACCTGTTGAAGCTGAAAATTATTTAACATTTCATTACGTTGGTATTTCAGTATTAAAAAAGTGGATTTTTTAATTTTTAATTGACAAAATCTCTACGAGTTAAATCCAAGTGGTAGCCTATCTTTGAAAATTCCATTTCTTAATTTCGAATTTGTTCTGCACGTATTTCCAAGTTTGTTTTTTACCTAGGATAAGAAAATAATATGTAAGATTATAATAAATAAGACGACATGTACAAAAAGTTTCACAAACCAAAAGACTCTTCTAATAAAGTAGGTCTTTTTTTGGAGACATTTCCTAGTGTATTAGCTTGCCTCATACTTAGTGCTTTTGTCCAGTGTTTGAGCTTTTCTTTTTGAAGTCAATTTTACAGTTCCAACTGTAGCACACTCTCCGGTACGCCTAGTAATGATTCCGGTCCCATAAGTGAGAGGGCTGCCCTTTTTTTTTGATTAGTTGATCAGCCTACTCAATTTCTTGTGGACATCTTAATATGTCTCACAGCTAACATGAAGATAACGTTGTGTTTTCCTAGCGCCACTAGGCAATGTAGGCATTCCGAGACTATTTTGGAGCTAAAAGCATACGCATTTAGAGCCTTTATAGCACCATGACGGACCTCAGCTTGGAAGTCTGTTCCTCTCACTCCGTGGGTGTATAATTCAGCCCTTTTAACCTTACTACCTGGTCCATCTTTGATCTATCAGTTATCATATTGAGGCTTCTTCCTGAAATATTGGAGGGGGGTGCTTTTCGTTCAAATATCTCAGTAAACTATGCCCCCAGTAGGGTGTACCAAAGTTGAATTTTCTTCTCATTTCGTCAGGCAGTTTGTTTTGCGTATCATTACGTTTTCCTTTTGAACATTATACTAGAGCGCCATATATGATCAGAGCTGCAACCATTGTGGTGTATAAACAAAACGCCCTGGGGTTTATTCTCCATCCTAGGGTCATTGGCAAGAACGCGTGTCTAATATTGCTTGACCTAATATCACAAAAAAATTATTCATTAAAATCGGTTATCCCACGTCATAGCCCTTGTTAGACATGCCAGTTATAAACGGTCCTTAAAGATTTTTTCAAGGAAACTAACTTTGCTGGCCTTCCAAATATAATTCAATAAGCTTTTATAATATTTAATCATATTTCAGCGTTTAAGGTATGAATAATGGATTTTTAACTAGTGGAACATTGGAGAATGAGCCCTAGTAGTAAACGGTCTTTGAGGATTTTACGTGGGAACTCAGCTGACCTCCACCAAGCAGAGTTACTGACCCATTGAAGCTGAAACTTGTTGAACCTCGTACAAATTAAATCTTATTTCATTTTTCAAATGATTAGAAATTTATATATTGTTTAAAATATACCAGGTTATGTCGATTAACTGTCAATAAAATGCACTGTTTTCAGTCAGTACGACATGGCATTCTTAAATGTATACATATAATTTGACACTTTTTTATGAAAGTTATATTTGGTAAAAATTTGGCTTTCAGTAATTAAAAAATGTTAATTTTGGAAATCGACCTGATACAATAATATTTGGCTAATAGTAGCACTTGGCTTAGAAGCATTGACAAAGCGTAAGTTCACAACTAGCTTTTACCCTCGACTTCGTCCACGAGGGCCTTTGTTTTATTCTACCTTTCTAATGGGATGGAAAGTGCTAGAATGGCTTTCTAATATAATGTCTCGTTTCTCAAATTCTTCTCTTCTTCAGTTCATTTAGGACTCTACATGGTAAAGAATTGTCCAATTATAGATCCAGCGGTTTGGTCTTTGCGTTTTCTGTCAGACATGAAACTGTTTTAAATTTAGCTGTAGAGATAGGGATGGAATTTCAAAAAATCCTTTCTTAGCGGCTATCCATGTCATTAAAGAAATGCACTGAAGAAATTTCATCCCTTTAAACCCAGCGGTTTGGATTGTGTGTTTTCTCAGTAATGGAACTGTTTTATACATAGATATAGAGATAGGGATGGAATTTCAAAAAATCCTTTCTTAGCGGCTATCCATGTCATTATAGAAATGCACTGTGGAAATTTCATCCCTTTCGATCCAGGAGTGTGGTCTGTGTGTTTTCTCAGTCAGTCACGTATGTGTAATTAATGTATTATATGTGTACAGGTATGTGAGGTTTTATAAAAATATATTTTATATGCTTCTATATACCTTTTCTTAATAAATAAGCTGGAAGGCGTATATTAATATTTTTTTCGTGAAAGTACCATAGTAGAGATTGATGCGCATCATTTCCAAATTCTAAGGGCCTAGTTGGTCAGCATAATAGATAGATAAGATGAAACAGAAACCAACAAAAGGGGAAAAGGTTTCTAATCAATTTATGAACCATTTGGCTTATCTTTATGATCGGGAGACTAAGCGCCATTGAGAAAGGTGGTTCGTCCAGTCTGGGAGCACTGGTTGTTAGGTGTCGGAGGGGCCGAGGGCAGGTGTAAAGCTAGCAGACGGCCAAGGACAAACTCGTATCTCCTCCACCATTGTTCACACACCCCCGTCCACGGCCCTGGCTTCCCACAAAACGCCCCTACTGCATACCACCGGCCTCCCGATACTGTCGGCATTCCACGATTGAGAGATTCCCAGTCACGGTGAGCAACGCCATAAAAGTCCTGTGCAATCAGCGGTGTCTGGTTAAAAAAAATTGTTCGAGGCGGAATATATTTTTCCTTTTGAACTCCACAGAACTCGCAAAGTGAAAAATTTTTATATAACGACCAATTTATAGCAAAATAACAAGATAGTTTCTTTTATTGGAGAAGAGACGAGATTTGCGTCAGTTTTTTAAAAATTTTAATTTTTTTTAGATACCTGTTCAAATATTATTGGCCTGGGTAACAGTTAAAAAATATTTCATTATCCCATTGTTATCAAAATATAAAGCACTAGAAAAATATTAATTAATACTTTAAATCTATTATATTTAGTGGTCTGATTGACCAAATTACTTCTTTCAATTAATTAGCCTTACATAAAAAAGGCTAATTAATTAATACTAATGATTTTTCCGAGGTACATTGTACTTTTTCTGTGGCGCTTCATCATCAAAGGTTGAATATCAAAACTGTTCCAATTGTTTAAACTGACGGTCAGGATATCATAAAAATGTATGCTTTTGCTACACCTGTTATACCTATTGTAATCCATCAAGTATCTTGGACTGCGGTTTGGTTGGAATTTTATATTGAATTTATAACAATATTTTCATCAACTAGGATTATCCTTTGGGATAAGCTAATCCCCAACTGCAGGCTCGGCAGTGCGAGCTGAGACAGAAAAGGACGAGGAAGGACTCTCTTTCAAGTTGTTGAAGTCACCTGCTTTTTTTTTTTATAAATGGCAAGGGGTTGTGTATGTCACGGATCACTTATTTTTATTTTATTTTCTCAATCTTAATACATTTATTTTTTGAAAATTATTGTTGTAATTTATTTGGGTCAGGTTCCGATTTTTATTTTTTTTTTGCAATTAATTTGTTTGAGTTTGCACGGATATTTTTTTATTTTAATTTTACACTCGTGAGTGAAACGAGTTGCTTCGTGTGAAGGGGATCGACGCAAAGATCGTAATGAATTTAAAATTTAATTTTTAAAAAGTCGATAGTTATTCTGGAAATTTAAAATTTTAAGATATGTATATTTTAATTTAAAACCAGATGCAATATAGACAGTGTATTGAGCACTTGCAGCAAATTTATAGGTATTATAATGTGCAGAGTTAATATAGAAAATTAACTTAAGCAATTACATATAACTCAAAATGCACTTACCAAAATAATGCTAAACAAAAACTGAAGAATTTTGCGGGATTACTAGTAATTAATTACCTTTGCTTTTTTTGTATAAAAAAGACTTCGTTCTTCTGTATTTACACTCAGGAATCGCTCTATTGAAATTGATGCCCGAGTTGGAATATATTTTTCTTTTTTAAAAAAATATGTAAACATAAATTTTAAATAAATTTTTCCCAAAAATCGGTGAAAATGTAAAATTTGACAAAGGTGTTCTTTTATTGATGCAACATTTCTTTAACATTAAGACGATTAATTAAGACAATTCATTTCCAAGGTTTCTTCAGTAATAAATTGAACAGTTTTGAAGATAGAACGATGAAAAATTATTTCAAACTGTATTCGTTATTAATAAACCCATTTAGTTTAGGACAACAATATTATTCTTGTTTAGATTAAAAATTGGTTAATTTTCTTCAGGACATTTATCATTAGGTTAAATGAACACGATCTGAACGGTTTAACGAAAGGAGGTTTAAAAAATTTCAAATTATCCTAACGCTAATTTATACTCAAGGCTTGTTTCAACAATAAACAAACAGTTTTTCAACTGAACTCAGTGAAAAATCACTCCAATTACAGTCGGCCCAAAAGGCGGCCGGGATGAGAAAACCATTACGAAGTCGTTATTTTCCTCAGGTGAGCTGTTGAGACAGGTTTATTTTAATTTCTTTTTGAATGGCATTTTTTGAAGGCTCTTTGAAGTCCTTTTTTTCCCTCCTCGGACTGTCAGCCCACGAATTAAAGAACAGTGGGCAGTTACTCAGCAAATGTATTTTAAACCTTTTTCTTCTAAGGGATCCTTTTAGAAGGTTAAAGACAATTAATCAGTTTCGGTTTGTTTGTCCGTTTGTTTATTTATGACCGGTACGCCTCGAACGGTAGAACTGAACTTCAGAACGGCTTAACAATTATGTTAATTTTTTAAAGAAAAATATCCATTGTAACTCGGTCAAAATTATCGTTTCATGTTCAATGATGTAGTTGCTATAAATAATACCGCTGGTCCTGCTTCATTATTCATTTCCTTCCTTCAGCGTATATGTGAAAAATTATTTACAGTTAGTTTTTTTCTTATATTTCGTGATCTTTAAACAGGGTTTAGCATTTATGGTGTTAAACAGGGGTTGTGAGCGTTGTATACTTTGAGTGTACGGAGGTCGGTGATATGTTACATTTTTGATGTCCAAAATTCTTTTACTTTTTTAAAGATGTGTGTGTGTGTGTGTGTGTGTGTGTGTGTGTGTGTGTGTGTGTGTGTGTGTGTGTGTGTGTGTGTGTGTGTGTGTGTGTGGGAGGGAGGGAGGGAGAGATAGAGAGAGAGGAGAAAGATTATGTGTTTCACTTATTTCCCAATTTTTGCTCTTATTTAAAGTGAAAGAAAATAAGAAATATGTAATGAAATTTTATTTAAAACATTGGCTTTTTTGTTATTTAGATCGGTTACAAAGGAAAAAAATAAGGACAAACAAGTATATATTTGAAAATTATGTTATGATAGGTAAAGAAATTTATAACAAAAAAAATTCTTATCCGTAATAATTATACATCTGATAGCTAATTAAGCATAAAACTTGTATAGTAATGTCAAAACTTTTTATTAAATTTTTAACATGATCCTATGTAATTTATATCAGAACTAAAACTAGAAAGTTTTATCTCCTTACATCTCTAGGAATATTCAAAGTTCGTGGGGAAAAAAACATAAATTTTATTTTTAAAAGTTTAATATAAACCATAAATTGGATAAACATAAAAGTAACATTAACATAACAATCATTATTCTGGGAGACCAACAATGGGTGACGACTCCCTTCAAGACATGATATACAGTGCATAAATGTAAATATATAAATAACCTGGAATTTCTAGATGTATATTTTATAAATACAGGTAGTAATATAAAAAAACATTTAAAAAATCATTACTCTTTATCATTAATGATCATTGTACTGAACTGTTTTTAATAAAAGGAAATTTACATTTTCTTTGGTCATGTGTATATAAATTTCCATTTAAATTGAATAATGAGAATATTAACCGATCGTCTTTCGCGTCATCATGCTGACTGTTCATTCACTGTTGCAACCATTCACCGTGTGCATGGTTTCGATTTGGTTTGGCTTTTGTTCAAGGGCGGAAAAAGCCCGAAATCGATCGGTTATCCTTACACGTGAATTATATAGCTTACATGAGCGCGATTCGACTCGCGTTAATACTGAACACCTTGTTTTTATCTTATTCTTCTTGCCGGTGATCACTCCATACATATTTATTCTCCTCTTTTATGAATTTTGGATGACTAATGACAAAAATGTGAGGTTTGTCGGCCTTTCACCTCGTAAATATACATGGACCGAGTGCTTTACTAAGTGCGTCATACAATTTTACCACCCAATATGACATCTCTAACAAAAGCTGTATATTCTTTCGATGCATAATGTGTTTATTAAATGGTCATTGTATGGGGTTTTGTTTATTTTGTAAATCGAAAAAGAAACTGGTTCAATCAGCGTTTTAACCTAACAACAGCCTATGTATATTTCCTTTTAATAAATAAATAGTTTAAACATAGGCCAGGATATAATTGAATCATTAAAATTTTTTAATAGGATGATGAATTCCCCTTCTTTTCCGAATGAATAACAGATATTTGTGAGTGATATATGTTATATATACCAAATAATACGTGACTTCCTGACAAAACTTGCAATGGATAGTCACGATTACCAGTTACAATTGTCATCTTTTACTGATAGAAATAACATATATGGAGTGCCGGAAATGCGATAAAAGAACACAATGAAAGCATGAAAGAAATGTGTTTATTTGTTTATTTACAAAGGTTTGTTAAAAATGGACGCAATGTACAAATACTTAATGATGCATGGATAGGTCCGATAAATGCAAAACATATAAATTAAGTACATAGTAAAATTATTAAAATCAATAATTAAGTTCATCGATTAAAAATTGGCAGAATTTAAGCGCTTCGGCTTCACAGTTTCCTCAATTTACCTCATCAATGTGTTCATTTATCCCTGCCCAATTTAACTTTACTGAGGTACTTAACTCTGAATTCCACCTGAACTGGACTGTAGTGACACGGCAATGAAGTGAAAAAATCTTCCTTTGATTGTTGCATAGAGATCGCCAACTTCTGGCCGGTTGACTAACATTGAAATTTCAACTTCAGAGGTCCCCAATCGAGCATCATTTTTTTTGCATAATCGTTTATTTTTAATTTGGTCCATGCAAGATGGTAGTCCTTGCATGGGGAGGTAACCTGAAGGATGGGTTAGCGTTAGGATTAGAGTTAAATTAAGGTTAGGAATAGGTAGGGCAGGTTAGGTTTTTTTTTTTTTTTTAAATTTATTACATGTTTATTTTTAGTTTCGGCGTTGGAAGTTAGCACCTTGCATGGAGAAGCAACTTTAGAGATGGATTAGGTTATCATAGGTTGTGTTAAGGTTGTTTAGGTTGGTTTAATGTACAGATTAGCTTAAAAACGTAGTTAACTAAAAAAGTAGTTAATAATTATCGTTAATGTAATGTTCGTTTTTAAATTCCAAAGTTTTGTACCATTCCCGAAACTGAGACTCTTTGTCTTTATAAGAATATTCAAGCTGTTTATTCGGGGATATTTAGGAGAAAGAATAAGACAGCATAAGTGTGATTATAAAGACAAAGAGAGGCCTGATACTGCCCTCCCCAAACAAAGTGTAACAAATAGCGACATTCTGTGATATTTTGTACCTATCTGTGATATTAATACTGAAATAATAGAGAGAATTTTCTTGGTCTTAAGAGAATCTTTTTAGTGATTAAATTAGTTCCAGTTATGAAATTATTCTAATTTTTTCTCCAGCCGGTTTTAGTTATAAAAATTAGATCTCGTTCTGTATAAAAATTAATAATTATTCATAGACTATTATTTCCTCAAATAATAAATAGCCTCAGGATGAGTAAGCATGTTACCTACTAACATTGTACCTAACAAAACCAAACATTCTTAATTGTATATATATTTATGGTTTTGTTTATTTCATTGTTTATTTATATACACTATCTATTTAGAAGAGTACTTGTAAAAAATAAGAAAGACACAGGTTTTAGTAGGTTCCTATATGTACAAATTTAATTACTGACCTAGCACCTAAATAAGTAAATAAAAATAGAAAATGAGAACAATTTGAACTCCAATTATTTTAATATATTTATATAATTATTATATTTATATTGATTTTTTTAATGAATGTAGAGTGTAATAAATGCCGAATCAGTTGATACACCTGCTTTTGGGCCAAAACTCGCCCAGGTACCCCATATGCAGAGAAAGGTTACTCGATGTGTCCCACATAATATAGGCGTGTCATGCCTTGGCTCCGTACAGAAAGCGTGTAGGCATGCCGCCGGATTTAAGAATGGTTCTCGGACACAAGTTTCAGGGTCTTCTGTTCCGTTTTTTATGAGAATTGGGAATTTTTTATTGCACATAACCGTTAAAATATGTGTTTTGTATGAGAGTGTATTTATTAGAGTGAATGGGGAGGGGCTGATGGTGAAGTAGCATTACCAACGCCCTTCGAGCTGTGTACGTCACTTGGGTAGATGGAGGAATATTTATAAAAGTACCCAATTAGATTAGTTTGTTATTTTATACAGGTTGATGGGGTATTCAGTACTCCATCTACTAAATAGAATGAATGCAATGTATTTATGAGTATTTATTTGTGTGAATGCATATTGAATGTGTGTTGTTATATTTCGCATGCGACCGGGGCTGAAATGACCAAGATGTCGGACGCTCTTAAAAAATAAAAAATAATTACCGAAAGCATAGCGGCAGTGCAATAATTGTCATTTTTGGTCAACGTCCCGATCCTAAAACCACATTAATTTCTTTATGAAAAATACATTGAACTTTTTGTTCTTCAAAATGTTGTTCATCTAACAACTGTACTGTATAACAAAACAATAGCTCTCCCGACTCCCGAAAAACATTATACTTAGGAGATATAGGGACTTCACGCTTTTTTAATAAATAAAAAATAAATAAAATGTGTGGTGTTTAGTGACCGTTAGTCAATGATTATTTGGAGATCGTGAGATGCGGTCTGGTGTGACGTAGGTTTTAGAAAAACATTTTCTTTATCGTGCCACGTTCGATCTTTATTGGGATCATCTTCAGGGCTCAAAGTGTTTGTTTTCTGTGTGTAGATGTGTCATTCTTGCCTGTCATGTCTGTCTCCCTGGCACTCTCAACACGACGGAAAACGAACACTTTGAGCCCTGAAGATGATCTCAATAAAGATCGAAACGTCGGCACGATAAAGAAAATGTTTTTCTAAAACCTACGTCACATCAGACAACAACTCACGATCTCCAAATAATCATAAAATAAAATAAAACAAAGTAAGAAAGCAAACGCAGATCAGGGAGAAAACAACTTTACAATAAATTTGTCTTACCATTATCAATTAAAAAGCCATGGGCTTTGCCGAGATTCGAACCAAGAACTGCTAGCGTTTCAAATACAGGACAGGTTCGGGCACCGTGGTCCCGTAGTTAGCACGGATATGAATATTTATATCATTATATTATTTATTATAATTATTATTACACATCGTTCAATCGTCCCACTTTAAAGCTAAAGAAATAAAAACAAACATTATATTTACATATAATAAATATTAAAAAGTCTGTACTGAGTAAAAGTTGTAGCGTTAATCACGTAATATGTTATTGATTTTATTATTGTGTTGTTATTGTTGTTTTATGTTTATTGGTTGTAAATTTTAAAAAGTAGAAAAGCTGTTTCTTTGAAACAATTGTCAGGTGTTTATAGGCCGTAAACGGGCATGCGCAGGCTCGTTTTGTTATTGCTGGCGGCGTTAAAGTCTTTTGGGCCGGGCCGAACAGGCTTAATGGATCCTTTTGGCACCGTCCCGGAATAAAAAAAGGTTAATTAAAATCGAAACCAGGTCGTAAATTAAAAACGGGCGAGGTAGTTTTGTCAGTTTTCAGTAGGCGTGATTGAGTGACAGAAAGAAGATACGCCCGGCCGTCTGGATTTAAAAGCGAAAGCTAGCGGCGCCCTTTCATCTACTATGCCTTCTGCCGAGGAAAAAAGATGAATCACCGCAACGGAGTTATCTCCAGCTGGAAGCAACAATGAGGTTGAAAATGGGAAGATTTTCGGTCAGAGTCGATATGGAAAGGTCAAAATCTGATAAAACCGAGTAAATCATAATGACAAGTGTATGAATAATCAATCAACTAGTTGGTTCTTGAGTTCAACTAAAACATTTAAAATATTTTTCCCTATTAATTGATAATAATTTCATCATTCAAAATAAAACAAACAGTGCGAAGATAAAATTAACCCTAGTTTTACTACAGTATTTGGTATAAACTGTCAACATTGTAATTTTCATACATTTCTTTCTACTGATTTATGTTTTTTCATACTTATCGTAATGTCCTATATGGTACCAAGCGCACTAAGCAATTTTGATATTTTTTATTAATTAAATTTTAAATTTAATAAATGATCTTAATTTAATACCATAAATGTAAGGGAAGTACTTCCAGTACAGTAGGCCAAATAGATTTTTTTATTTGGTACAATTTAATTTCATTTAAACACTTAAATTCAAAATTTTATGTCAATCACAAAATAGACATTTTTGAACTGGATTATTTTTTAATATTTTTTATTGTTTTATGATTTTTTATGTCAGGTGTTAAACTGAAAAATCCAAAACGTCTAATAATCCATTAATTAAGCAGTGGGTTTCATTTTTCTTAAGTGTCACTTTCTTTTCATTTCACTTCATACGACATTTTACAGCAATAAAAACATCAAAATATTTGTGCTGAAGTTGCCGGGGGGGAGGGGCAATTTTTCTCGTTAAAGTTCCTCCGAAGAATTTATAAAATATCATAACCCTTATTGACTTTTTTCCGAATTGGTGGTTGTTAGAACCTTCGAAAATTTGAATTGAAAATGTTTAGATTTTGACATTAAAAGTGTGACAAACAAAGATGAAATCAACAAAACCTCTCCAAATCAAATTTTATTTCTCTAGTCTTAGCCTATTTACGGAGGTAAAATGGGTGAAATTAGAGAGAATCTGGGCTAATCGGAAGTATCGCGATAGTCCAAGTTATTTATTTTTTCTGCCATTGGTATAACTGCGTTGAGTAGGTCTTGGTTGGTCTAGTTGGCAACTGATGTAATAGCCTGCATGTCTAGATAAACGTTGTAGCCATAAGTTTGTGCGAAAATCGACTTTAACTAGGTCTTGTGAGAGGTTTCTCCTTTCTGTAAGTTACTCTGACGGTATCCTGTCACCTATTTCAAAATCTGTTAATTTTTTCGGGTTTTTTATTGTTTCATGTTCACATGTCATGGGAGGATTAAGTAACAAATCTGCGAACTAATAATTCAGTCTCTACGAAATTGAGACACATCGAAATTAGTTTGGCTGAAATTACGTTGCTGTTATATGCTCCGAACTACTGTGCCTCCAGTCGGGGTAAACCAGACCTCCTGTCAGGCCTCCAGGCAGGTGGAATTCTTAGTGTAATTCGACCTATTCCCACCTCACTATCCATCTACCTCACTAGATCCATCTTTCTTTCGTTTTTGTTCTTACAAACTCATTACGTCAGTGTCCCCAGTTTAATTTTCGTAAATAATATAATACTATTGCAGGATAGTCTAACAAAAAACCAAATTTATTTTTATACAATTTTACGATTCTATCTCATTTGCGGAAAAGGAATAAAACATCGAAACTCGAATTTTGTATTTTTGCATTTTTTTTAAATTTTATTTTGCTATTTCTGGGCTTAACATCTATTGACTGCTTATAGGATTTTAAACCATTGTAACGTTTTCTGGAGATATTAAAAAATGAATAATCTTGTTTCTTGCTTAGTTAATATTTTTCATATATTCACTAATTTCGTGTCCGCTTAACCAATTAATATATTACAATTAATTAATGTTTTTAGTTGAGATTAAAAAGTCAATGGCACGAGCGGGATTCGAACCCACGATCTTCGGTAGATACGCCGCTGCTCTACCACTTGAGCTATCGTGACCTCGATCCACTCGGACACTAACTTCCCATCTCAACCCCACCTTATGAGTTTTCCCTCCTTTTGCCATTTTTCAAATGTCGTGTAATCGGATTGGATTCTCGACGGCAAATGAAATGGCCACGGAGAGCTTTAGTGAAGTATACTACATTTTAAATCATTAAATTTTAAGACTTTTTATCTCAACTAAAAACCTTAATTAATTGTAATATATTAATTGGTCAAGCGAACCACGAAATTAGAGAATTTAATGAATTAAAATGAAGTATACCTCACTAAAGCTATCCGTGGCCATTTCATTTGTCGCCGAGAATCCAATCCGATTACACATTTGAAAGATGGCAAAACGAAGGGAAAACTCAAAACGTGGGGTTAAGATAGGAAGTTGGTGTCCGAGTGGATCGAGTTCACGATAGCTCAAGTGGTAGAGCAGCGGCGTATCTAGCCGAAGATCGTGGGTTCGAATCCCGCTCGTGCCATTGGCTTTTTTATCTCAACTAAAAACCTTAATTAATCGTAATTTTTCATATACTTTCCTAGTCGGTTGGTCACAAATTATGTATGATAATATTTACGATACCCATAATATAGTCAAATATGCTTTTGACATAGTGACCGAGCTTAAAATATAAAGTTTAAATTAGTTTAATTTTTTTCATCCTAATAATTAATAACTCGTCTTGATTTTATCCACATTCAACGTTACGGTAACAGCAAATATTTGACCAGGTACTTTTACGAGAACTCTATCATTTTATATATCTTTGACAATACCAAAAATCTATTAATCAACCACAAGAACTCACAAACCTTTTTTAAAAATCTATAAATAACCTGTGTAATAATACTATATTAACTCTAAAAAACAATTGCTTATTGTTACAAATTATGAACAAAAACGAAAAAAAACCTATCGGAAAAACCTAAACATGTTAGGACACGAAATCTCGAAAGGTTGTTCGGTTTTTCAAATCACACCGTCCAGATATATTGTGAATAGCAGCAGCTCATTCTCTTTCAGTCAATAGTTTCCAAGTTGTTCAGAAGCATCCCGAAGGACACTTATGCAGGACACGTTTGGTCGATTTGATAATTGGGTCGAACAATAAAGTAGTTTTCTTCTTGTAGGAGTTTTGTTTGGTGAAACTTTGAACAAGTTATATTTGTATAAAATAGTACGACCGAAAAATAAAACATAGTTAATCAAACACCCAAAAACCTTCTTTAGTAGAAAAACCTCAAACATTTTTTTCGCAATATCACAAAATTGAACTGAAGCATGAATTTTCATCTTTTCTGTCGCACAGGCGAACTTCGCACTACTTATTCCGTTCCACTGATTTTTTGATAAATTAGTAAAATCTGAAGACAAAGTAAAAAAGTTGATATGTTAGGGTATAAGACTAGTTTCCGTTGAAATATTGACTGCTGGCATAACGATGGGCTTATGTGGAAGCTGTGTACTTAAAAATCTCAATATACTCTAAATTAATAAGACTTATGTACTTAGTATAAAATTCGTTTTTTTATAGGTCACGGTTCCTTTTACAGACAGCCTTGACTATAATTTTCTAATTTTATGTTTGTTCGGTCGTAAATTATCTTGAAATATTGAATAGAACGTATTGAATGCGAAAAGGTGTCTCTCTATAATTGAAATTGAATTATTTCGAATATGTCAAGGTACCGGCGTTTCTTATTGAAGCGTATCTATTGTTTCCTCCCCGTTGCTTCGGAGCCAGCGACAACGGCAGTCAGCATTCACAGGACAATAATTGATCCCGGTTGGAAAGGCCGACTGTGAAAATCGTCATCACCTTTGGACGTTTTCAAGGTGACATTTCTCCTTTGTTTCATCCATCCGCCGATCAATTATATCACGCTTAGTATTCAGAAGGCAGAGCCGGAGTCCATTGTCCAAGATAGCCTTACAAACAGTCAATTTCAATTGAGTTACTTCTATCTCGTATTATATATATCCTTAATTTGAATTCCGACCTTTAATTCTCAATTAGAAAACAAAGGTAACTGCGCTTCCATTGCTTCAAATAATTCAATACGCATTCACACAAATAAATACATTCACACCTAAATACATTGCATTCATTCTATTTAGTAGATGGAGTACTCAATATTCCTCCATCAACTTCCATACAAAAACAAACTAATCTAATTCGGGTCGAGGGGGTACTTTTATAAATATTCCGCAATCAACTAAGGCGATGGGGATGCTATTCCACCATCAGCCCGTCCCCATTCACTCTAATAAATACTCTCACTCATGCAAAACTCAAAAACACAAAACATATCTTGACACCTATATATAATAAAAAATTCTCAATTCCATTGCTTTATTATCTTAAATTACATTTACTGTAATAAAATATCTCTAAATTGTGTTACATATTACAAAAGTGGCAGCTCGTATTAAAATTTTTGTCAAATTTATACTGATAATCTTTCAATAAAATGAAACAACAAAATAAGAAAAGCAACAAACCTTTTTTGGAGGTGGCCAAATTCCAACTGGCAAAACGCGAACCAAATAACTAACTTATGATATATAGGCAATGTCTCCAAACCTTAGACTTTATAAGACCTTTCTAGCATTTTGAGATAGGTAAAATATCAATATTGGTAACAGTTGTCTGAAAACAAACCTTTGACGGCTTAGGCACATCTTCAATTTTGTTTTTGTTATAAAATTAAAATTTAAGACACAAGCTTATTCACGGCAAAGTTTAGAAGCTAAGAAAATAATGAGGAACATAAATGGTTCATGAATGATGGTGATGATTGATGATGTATCCTATTTTCTACAAAGAGAAGCCTGTATAAGTTATGAGGTGCTATGCTGCACGATTCGGCAGCAGACACCTTTCGTTCTTCTAGTTCCTCAGGGCTATCAGAGTTTTTAAAGTAAAAAAGAATGTTTATATGTTGTGTTTGTGTGTTTCAGAGTGAATGTAAATTTTTAATGTGAATGAGCGTTAATTTTTCCCACCTCGTGGAATACCAAGTATTTTGCAGTGTAAGGGTGATGGAAGGAGAGTAATTTATTAGCCTGAAAGGGGGCTTTAAAAGTTCAAATTCAAAATGGTCTGTGAAAGCATCTACAATCTCCAAAACCTAACATAGAAACTTTACAATAGGATAGTCAGACCAGGATGATGGATCAAATTATAGGTTAATCACCCCGCAGACACAGATCTTATTTCACAATTTATTCTTTTTTTTTTTATTTGAAGTAGGGTTATAATGTTCTTGAAGGCATTTCGAATGGTTACGCAGATCAGTTGTAATCTTATCTGATTTCGAATTTATATTGGCAGATAAAAAAAAGGAAAAACTTAGTCACTACCTCTCCCATTGAAACAGCTCAGAGTTTGAATTATCTTTTACAAACTTCTAGTTGGATGGATATTAAGAGATTATTCTTTTTGTTTTTGGAGTGTGATAAAATTTGTGCAGACATGGACATGCTGTTTGGTTTCTGCTTATCAAATCATGAGAATTACAGGCCACAGGGCATAACTTTTAAGCCTTGTCCCCACGGAGTGTGGCTTGACGAGCGTACTCACAGACTTGTGGTCTGTCGTATTCCGACTACAAGCCTTTCCCATGGTGAGAAAAGGTTCGTGGCTTGGCGAATCTCGAGATATGATTTAAAAGATCAAAGCTAGTACAGTGTTCTATTATAGATGTTGAAAAATGAACTAGGTTTAGAACAAACTAGTACAAATGCTCCAATCCAATCCTACAATGGATGGTAGGAACGAGTGCTGGAGCGGTACTGAGGCTTGTCATCCGTCGAGCCCCAAGCCTTTGATGTCGGGGTATTTGCCGAGCCACCTCGAGCAATGACTAGTCATTATGTTCCCATTGCTGAGTTATCTCAAACTTCAAAGCAGGCTCGCCGAGCCACATATCAAGGGTTTACTGTACATAAAAATTAATTAAGGTTTTTAGTTGAGATAAAAAAATCAATGGCACGAGTGGGATTCGAACCCACGACCTTCGGCTAGATATGCCGCTGCTCTACCACTTGAGCTATCGTGACCTCGATCCACTCGGACACTAACTTCCCGTCTCAACCCCACCTTTTGAATTTTCCCTCATTTTTTATTTCATTTGTCGCCGAGAATTCTATCCTATCAAACGACATTTGAAAAATGGCAAAAAGGAGGGAAAATTCAAAAGGTGGGGTTGGGATGGGAAGTTAGTGTCCGAGTGGATCGAGGTCACGATAGCTCAAATGGTAGAGCAGCGGCGTATCTAGCCGAAGATCTGGGTTCGAATCCCGCTCGTGCCATTGACTTTTTTATCTCAATTAAAAACCTTAATTAATTGTAATATATTAATTAATCAAGAGGACCACGAAATTAGTGAAGTACATAAAAATGTTTATTCTACAGCCTCGATATTGATTTTTTTTCTATTTCTCTATTTTTATCAGAGAATATTGAATTATTTTATAAATACAAATTCTCAACTTTCTTTAAATCGACTGGCGAAGTCACTAGCGCTGCTTTTGAACTTTAAACTAATGGGGTTAATTCACTGAAACTATAACCGGTGTTGAAAGGAGGCTGCACTATTTGCAAGTTATCCGGTTTTTTTGCATTGGTGGGTGAAGAATTTCTCGGAAGTTCATCCCGGCCACACGCACCCGTGCTAATTGCGTGTGGCGAGTCGTTTTTCTGGTGTTTGCAATCACGAGCCGGCCAGGAGAGAAAAAAAGAACGCGACATTCTGACCAGGTTTTCCTCATCCCTCATCCCATCAGAGGTTTAATTGTAAAACTCGAATGTCCAATTATGAGACTCTTATAAATGACTCGGCCTGTTTCCCCTATGCAAAACAATATGTAAAAGAGTTTAACACTCTTCGCCATTGGCGTTTATGGTATACTTATATATGGCCTCTATAATGGTATGCACATTCTCGAAGTTGTTATTGGTTCATTAATTTTAATGAACAGTTATGCTTTAAGATCTTTATATACAAAGAGGGTACCCCTGGGAGAGGGTAATTCATGTTCATGTTTAATTGTCAGTCATTCATAACAGTGATTCAACTAACATGAAAATAAAACCACCTGGGACCAAAGTAATCGGGAAGTGCGTGATTGAGATACGATAAAAAAAAGTAGAAATACTCGTATTAAAATTTACAAAGTGAGAAAGCTTTTTATGCATTTAATTTTCTTTGTAACATTCTTGATAACGCTATTTGAAAATTATTTCTTATAAACAATTGGGGTATGTATGCAGGAGGATGTTATGTATTAATTTTTATAATATCATAGGGAGTGGAAAAATTATTTTGCTGTATTGAATAGATCTATGTTCTTATATTTACAATTATTAAACTTTTTTTGAGCGGGCCGGACATTGTTAAAACAATCAGCGTTTTAACAACAAAATATATACGAAAATTGTCAGATCAACTGTCTGTTTCTATATCTATATAATTATTTATTATTAGAAAAAAAATTGTCGTAAAAACAGTCAGCATCATAGCATAAAAAATACGAAAATATATAGATCCTCTGGTTTTATAATAATGCAATTATTTATTATTATTTAAAAAACTTTGTTTCGTATCCCAGGCTGGTTAAATAATCGGCGTCAAACCATATGAAAGTACGAAAAACTGTCAAAAGAAACAAACGAAAAACGATGAAATGACTGTTTTTCTATAACTACCTAATTATTTATTATTAGAAAAAACCTATTTCGTCATATTTCTGATTGTAAAAACAGTCAGCATCAAAGTATTAAAAAAAAAATGCGAAATATAGCTAGATTCTTTGGTTTTATATTTATGAAATTTTTTACTTTTAATAAAAAGTTGACTATATCTCAAGTTGTTGAAACAATCAGCGTGAAATCATAAAAAACACGAAATATAATTCAATCAACTGTCCGTTTATATATTTTTGACATAAGAAAATACTAGTTCGTGGTATTTCAGGTTGTAGAAACCGTCAGCATCATAGCACAAAAAATAGAAAAATATCTAGATCCTCTGGTTTTATATTTAGGCAATTATTTGTATTATTATTTTTAAAAAAACTTTGGTCGTATCTCAGGTTGGTTAAACAATCAGCGTCAAACCATATAATGTACGAAAAATAGATCAATTGACTGTTTCTACATCTAAGTAATTATTTATTATTAGAAAAAACCTATTTCCTCGTATTTCTGATTGTAAAAGCAGTCAGCATCAAAGTATAAAAAATGCGAAATATAGCTAGATTCTCTGGTTTTATATTTATGAAATTTTTTACTTTTAATAAAAAGTTGACCATATCTCAAGTTATTGAAACAATCAGCGTTAAATCATAAAAAATGCGAAATATAATTCAATCAACTGTCCGTTTCTATATTTTTATAGTTATTTTTGACATAAGAAAATACTAGTTCGTCGTATTTCAGGTTGAAGAAACAGCATTATAGCATAAAAAATATGAAAAATAGCTAAATTTTTTGGTTTCATATTTATAAACTAATTTACTATTATTTAAAAAAACTGATTGTATCTCAGGTAGTTAAAAAATCAGCGTCAAACCATTACAAAATATGAAAAATAGTTCGATAAACTGTCTTTTTCTATATAATGTAATTATTTACTATTATTAAAAAAACATGATCGTATCTAAAGTAGTTAATCAATCAGCGTTAAATTATAAAAATACGAACAATAGTTAGATCAACTGTCTGTTTCTATATTTATATAATTATTTACTATTATAAAATTTTTTTGATCGTATCGCAGGTTGTTAAAACAATCAGCATCTGGCTTAGGTTCATTTTTTCTACGAGGACTAACGGCCGAAATGCGTGAGCGTTTCGGAACCATTTCCCACAGCGATTAAATAATAATTAACCCTGATGTAATTATGCGGCAAATTAGCTTTCTATTAAGGGGTTAATGTGAAGATAGTTGACAGGGTATTATAAAAAATTGAACTTACTCTAAAACAATGTGCATTGTCCGTGCTGAGATGTCCTTTCGACAGAAAGATCACTGGTACAAAATGAAAATAGAAGGGTTTCACTTTGTGATTAATGCCTGTAAGAAACATTAACTATCTTTTGATTGCGTTTCTATTTAAATCCAAATCAAGCGACCATTAGCGGGCCCCTCGCGTTTTGTTACTGTTGGCCAATGCTGGTTTCCTCGAGAGTGGAGGCGGTACAATCCTGTCATTAGTACGATTAGTTTATGGACGGAATGGGCGATTTCTTGTTTTCGACGGGCATGATATCTAATTAAAAACAGAAATAAAAGGCCGCTTTGGTAATCACGTTTTATAAATACAATGAGACGAGTATTAGCCGAGAATATCATGGTCGTGTTGATAATTACGATTATTACAGATAAAGAGGATCACCTACGTGCATTATCATGCTGTTAATAGTTTAGCAAAGTGTTTTCCAGATAGCATTATTGTCCTCTGAACGGGCTAATTTATTCTCGATACTATTGATAAGAAAAGGTTTTTGGTTGTTTCCTATTATGGAATAGAGTGCTTCAAGATAAAAAATTAATTTTAATATCAAACTATAGAATAGAATAACAGTAACAATACATATATTTTTTTTATTTTTTTATTTTTTTTTTTAACGAGGGTTCGCAACAGCAGAGGTTATATAAACCCTCAGTGTGGCGGTGTTTTTGAAAAAAAGCCCATTTGTAAGTATGTCGGGGCGGACCTTAACATTATAGTGATGAGCGCCGTGTCAACGCCTAAAACGTTGCGTTATAAGCAAAATGGGGTAAAATGCTAAGAGTTCAATATCGAAGGACTTATTTTCGCAAAAAGCCAGCAATTTTCAGAAACGACTAACTGCACTAAAATGTTTTTGTATAAAGTGTGAAATTAATAATATCTGACTAAAGAATTATTAATGTTTTCACGCACACGGACTTTTGTAATTGTTTCATTAAAGATATATTCATTCTGTTCAATTATCTTAATGATTAATGCTTTAACGTTTTATTCTCGTTTAATTCTCGTTGCTTAGAATATTGCCAGTTATTTATAATTTTTTTTAAAATATTTCACTGAACATGTATGACAAATGGCATTTTATTATTTCTAATTAGTCCATTACAGCCATTTATTGTTCAATTTTACCAACAATTTTACCTGTTGTACCAATATTTTTGTAAATTTACATGATGGGGTGTCACAATATAATAACAACCTTTCTAGCACAAGAATAATTCATTTCTACATAGTTATTAATAGCAAAATTTTAAAATCGTCAAATCGTTATTAAAATAAAAATTAAATTTGCCCTAAATATTGAGTTTTAACAGTTCAAATTTCATTGTTTGTCAAGACGATAAACTATTTCAAATCAAACATATCCACCTATTCCTTTTGCAATAAGCTAAGGAATGTAAATGGATATGAACAGCTGTAAATGTCTTGGCTAATTGAAAACAAAATCCCTTAACGGTTCTCACCGCTTTTGCCCATTCCCACATTTTATACCTTGTCCTGCCAGGGAAATTAGCAAAATTGTCATTACAGCGTTTAGTGTTTTTTTCTTTTTAAATAAAATATCTTTACGAAAAAGTATTACCGCGTGATCAATAATCATTGCTTATGCATTGCTGAGTGTTGAATTAGACATGCATTTCTATTCTCAGAGGTGGCGAAGTTCCCTGTATATAAATATATACAAATAGAATAATATTACAGTGTAAAAATGAAATCGTATGAATAAATTTGATTCTTTAGTACAGGACAAGACAAATTTTTAGACTAAAAGTTTAAGTTGAAGATAACTTTATATTTATTTAGTACTAGGAAAATGTACCAAACTCAGACCCAACACTGAAGCCGAAATGGCGAAATGTTTTATAAAGATCAGCAGTATAATCGAAAATGCCCGGCAACTACCAATTTACTGTTTTGGTCATTCTAAGTATTCACTTTAAGCACCCTTTTCAACCCTTAATACGAATCTTTATGTAAGGTATTGGTTGAGATAAAAATTCAGTGTCACTAGCGGGATTCGACCAACTTCCCATCTCAACCCACCTTTTTTAATTTCCTCCTTTTCGCCATTTTTCAAATATCGTGTAAAGAGCTTTAGTGAAGAAATACTTCATTTAACTTATTAAATCCATTAGAGTTCGTGGTCCGATTGACCAAATAACTTCTTTCAATTAATTAATCTTTATGTAAGGTATTCGTTGAGGTAAAAAAGCAAGTTTGAAAAATGGCAAAAATGAGGGAAAATTCGAAAGGTGTGTTGAAGTGGGAAGTTGTCCGAGTGGATCGAAGTCATAATAGTTCAAGTGGTAGAGCAGCAGCGTATTTAGCCGAAGGTCGTGGGTTCGAATCCCGCTCGTGACACTGACTTTTTTATCTCAACCAAAACCTTAATTAAAGAAAAATTAATTGGAAGAATATAGTCAATCGGACCACGAACTCTAATGGACTTAATACAAATTTTTATTGTAATAATTTTTTAGTTGGATTAATACCAGGCATTTTTCCTGGGCCCTATTGGTTCACTTAAAATTGATAAAAACATTGGATTTTATCCGAATTCAATGTTATGACAATCGTGGAAAGCCGAATTATCCTACTTTCCGGCTATACCAACAACGTTTTAAATTTATCTATATTATTTACCATTAATACCAAAAAGTCTGATCTTATTTGATACGATCCTGTATTATTTAATATTTCTAACACAAAAATATCTATTTGTTGAATAAAAGGCAACGAAAAATATTTAAAAAATATTTAGCTAAAAGAAAATTATCGTCTTTTAAGTCCGTTGAAAAGAAAGCTCGAATACGTGCTAATATTTTTTGACCTAGTTCAAAAAACAAAAATTTAATTTAAATCAATGTTCCTACAGTCGAAGCCTTCCATTGCCAATCGTTTTTCAAGACGCTTTTTCTCCATTTAATTTAATTTTACTTATTTTTCGTACTTAAATAGGTATAATAATGTACAAACAAAAGAAAAAAAAACACTTTATTTTTAATAAAATTTTTTGTATATCTGCCTGTCTCTTTCTCACTTTTGCGCTTTCCTCCTGTTATGATTCATACACAGTTATCGAAAAGTATTTTAATATATCGGCCCTATCATTCACATTGGAATTTGAGTGGGAGTTGTACCTATTAAGATTTTATTATAACCGGTTTTGAAAAAGACGAGTTTTCAAATTTCATTTGTATAATTTGTATAAGGTATAATTGTAGATGAGATCATCTATGTGTGATATCGGCTACACAGACTCGTGAGGGTAAATATGCTTGGATTTTCCTTGTACCGTTGTGGGTACAGTTTGCGTGAATCCAGCTGGGTTTTTCTGATTCGAGACGTGAGGTTAAAAACCTTGAGTATTTGAGAAGATGTTACCAAAAAAGAGCATGAAAAATTATATAATTACCACGCGCTGCATTGCATTCAGGTACGGTTGAGATAACAAAACACGGTCGGTATTATTGATGCCTTGGAAAGACAGCTAAATAATGTTTCGGGGCGTGTCATGGGAACGAGACGCTGGAAATCCTCCTGGTCCGTTCACAACATAATTTTCTTGTCGACCAAAATTTCCTCCCCCCTGTAATAGTTCATGACTCCGCTTTATCTTGATAAGACTGTCGAATGTGTACATTTGGACAAGATAGGTGGATGAGAGAGAGTGAGAGAAAAAGTGAGAGAGAAAGAGAGAGAGAGTGGGGGGGACAAAAAAAGATAATGCGAGATAAAACCCCGCTATATTAGCCATCAAGATAGCCCGAGTGATAAGATCTCGATTGATAGCATGTTTTAATTATACACAAGGAGCTTCAAGGGTGAGATTTTAACGTCGTAGTAGCAGCGATGTGGGTTGGAGAAAAAATTTAAATTATTGCCCTCAACGAAATGTACTTTATCTCCCACAAGTTGCCTTTTTCGGCCGTGATGAATGCTAAAGAACAACAGATAACAACAAGTTTTTCTACCATTAATTAAGAATTATTAGCTGCGCCCGTCCAGTTCTCTAGAGCTACTCTCATGGAATAGCAAACATTTAATACAATATTTTCTAAAATAGAACGAAAAATCTATTATTGTCATTTTCCAATAAAAAAAATAATTGAGAGATAGAAGATAATAAATAATGTGAAAGATTGGCAAACATTACACGTTGATAGCCTTCACTTCCGATTTACAGATTACATAATGGCATAAACCATACAGTGAGAATGTGAACAGAAAATAAATAGGGATAAAGAAATAGGCAAAAAAAATGAAAATTATAAAACGTTAGTTTCCAATATCGGTTAATTGATTCATGATAAGACTAGAGAGAGAGCTAGAGTGAGAGAGAGAGGAAGAGGGAGAGAGAGAGAGAGAGAGAGATAGATAGATAGATAGATAGATAGATAGATAGAGAGTGAGAGGGGGGCGAGGGAGAGGGAGAGATAGATAGATAGATAGATAGATAGAGATAGAGAGAGAGTGAGAGGGGGGCGAGGGAGAGGGAGAGATAGATAAACCCATAGATAGAAGTCAGAAAGACAGACTGATACCGAAAGGAACAGAGCAGGAGAATAAGACAAAAAAAGGGAAAAGTATAAAATGTTGAACTTGGATGTCGAATTATCGTTTCTGTAAAAAGAAAGATAAAAGGGACAAACAGAGAAGGACATAGAGATGGAAAACAAGAAAAAGAAGGGACAAGCGAGGATGAGAGAGAGAGAGAGAGAGAGAGAGAGAAAGAGAGAGAGAGAGAGAGAGAGAGAGAGATAAATGCACAGACAGGTGTCAGAAAGACAGACAGACAGGCCAACAGATAGATTCTCCCCTAGAGAAAGGAAAAGAGGGAAATTCTTACGCCGAGAATTTGCCGGCTTCGCTCCGTGGAGACGGGCGGGGTTACTTAATGAATTAAGAATAATGAACTTAATATTAAATTTTTTAAAAATGGGCGCCACGCTGTTTATATACACGGAAACAGCGAACCGTAAAGAAAAAAAAAAGAAAACAAAGAAAATTCAATAACAGTAAAATTAACTAAAAAAAAAGAACACAATATTTATATAAGGAAACAAAAAAACACATTTATTCCAATGGAAGCTAAAATATTAAACATAGATTAATCTTAATTCTATACGGGTAACATTTTAACAAACTTACACACTAAATGAACCTAAATTATCATGAAAGATAAATAAACATTCCTTAAAAACTAAACTTTCCTGGGAACCAGTGTCCAGATATGCTTCTTTTCCAGGCGCTTGAAAATCCCCGCTTCTGGGAATGTGGAGCACCTTCTCTGAAGTTGAGTGGGTCCGCGATCGCCTTCGTTGATCAAGGAATTGATGATTTTCTTTGATCCGGCCAGGCCGTAGGGATATCCGTCTCGACGCACAGTGTCCTCTCTTTTTTCCACTCCTCTACCCTCTCATATGCCTATCCTAGGCCGTCTTAATTTTGATTAACCCACCGCCAGTTTAGGTGGCATTACAATTCAGGAGGCATCCCTAGCCGAACAACAACAATACACTCATACTATGTTACGAACGTAACAAAATAAGAAAAATAAGAGAAAAGTATAAAGTGAAAAGTATGAACTTGAATGAAACTAGTGGAACTTGAATGTCGATTTATCGTTTCTTTAAAGGAAAACTGTAAATGAGAAATTTTTAAATAATGTGATAGATGGATAGAAAAATATTGAGATAGGAGGAAAGAGAGGAGAGTGATAAATAGAAAGATAAGATAGACAAACAGAGAGAGAGAGAGAGAGAGAGAGAGAGAGAGAGAGTGAGTGAGAGAGAGAGAGAGAGAGACAGAGAGGCTGATAGATTGATATCGCTTTATTTAACACGCAAATTAGGTCTTTTGGACGTTTCTGACATACATTGTGGACAATAATATATAATTTGCAATATATATATATATTTAAAAAACTACTTTAAATTGTCTGTTTTACATAAAGTATGGTAAATATCCATTTACAACATGAATTTTTACATTTATTAGTTTTACTGTTTGAAATTACAATATTTTGTTTAACCTTTTCAGTATTGTATCTAACAGATCATTTAAAATTAATTATCAATTAAATTAAACAAAGATTTTACAATCATACAGAGAAATTAAATGCTATAAACTTTTCCCTTATACAAACGAAAGTTTAAAAAGTTCAATACATTCTAGTAATCTATTAATCATGTTAGGAGTACATACATGAAAGATATTCTTTCAGAGCTATTTTATATAAATTTTGAGATTCACGTGTTTTTACATACTTGGGAAGTTTGCTATACAATTGAATACTTCTTTGAATAAATTAATTGTGGTATGATTGTGTTCTGAATAACGGATTTCTGTACATTTTATTTAGGCGTGTAATTTTTGATTGCTTGTTGGATCATTTCTACTAGGTAGGTCGGTTTATTCGTCAATCTAATATTATTAATCTCATAGTTAATATTTTATATTTTATTATGTCTTCTATTTTTAAAAGGTCTAAAGCTTTATATTTGTCATGTATTCTTGAATCATATTTTAGGTTGCTTATTTCTCTTATACATGAATTGAGGACAACTTTTAATTTATGGTTATTGTTGTAATTTAGATGTGATATTACAGCTAGACAGTATGGAACATATCTAAGCATTAAACCTTTATACGATTTCAACTTTATGTTTTTGTTATTAGTTTTGAATTATATATATATATATNGATTAAAAGATATCACGATTTTCCGACGCCAGGACGTGATATCTTTCAAAATCGATAAAAAGCGAAATTACTCTGAAATGGTTGAGAATCGGACCATGGACAATATGAACTTTTTTGTTCATTTTAGGGTGAAGAATCTACTGGAGAAGTTTGTAGCACGAGTAGCAATTCACCCTGTATATATATATATAAGTTATATACGAGTATAATGTATAATCTGAATGTATATCAGTAACTTTTTTGTAATTTCTTGGGTGAAGAATCTACTGGAGAAGTTTGTAGCACGAGTAGCAATTCACCCTGTATATATATATATTTATATATAAACAGCGCAGACGTTCAAGCTGAAGCCTTGAAAGATGGCATGGACTTAATAATATGAATAAATAAAATAGATTTTAACTTAGTACGTGGTCTCTTTTGTCATAACCATACTCACAACTTGGCACTGCACTTCTTCAGCATCAAGCTGTTAAGAGCAAGTAAAGACCTTTCAACGAACACGTTCGACGAGAAAAATAAAATACCACAAAAATTAAAATTTCATATTCAGTCATTCAGTGACAATAAATCACATCAGGAAGAATAAAAGAGCAATATAACTTTAAGGTTCTTCGACGAATAGATGCATTGTAGAATTCCATTACAGATGTTCGGTTGAGATTTTAACGCTCTTGAAGGTTCATTTTATTCATGCATGTGATAAACTGATATAATTATTTCGCTCTTCGTTATGTTATATTTCGTCCAATGGTTTTAATAATTTAGTCATTAACTCGTCCACCAGAACAGTTCAGATTGCAAAGCCTTTCATATTGGCAACGATCTTACCTCGTTGGTTTTGGGTGATTAGTTTTTATTTTATTTTTTGTAAATATCTTGGCTTGATACAAAGAGAACATTTACATTTTTGCCATCATTTTATATGTTTTAAGCATAAATAATGTGATCTTTTTAGAGGACAATTTGTTGTTATTCGTGTCAAGCAAATATTGATAACCCTCCTCGACAGAACAAAACTATTATGGCGAATTCTTGGATGAACAATCGCGGTGAACCTTGAAAGATGTTTTCGTCAAGGACGTCTACTTGTTTCACTGAAAAGGTCGTGTAGCGATGAGAACGTCATGCTCTTTATTTTAATTAATTCGTACGTTATTATATAAATCGTATATATATATATATATATATATATGTGTGTGTGTGTGTGTGTGTGTGTGTGTGTGTGTGTGTTTGGCACTTAGAACATTATTAGTGTTATTGGCGATGAAATATATATTTCATCAAAACTGAGATTTTTTTTAATATGTTCTATGTGCCATCGCCAATAACACTAATAATGTTCTAAGTGCCAAACCTCTTTAAAAGTGGTTTGTTGCGTTCCTCATAGAAGACACGGGCCTAAGTAAGGGACATATCATTTTTCGAAAGGTTCTATGTGCCACGGCGTATCAGTCAGTAGTAAATCAGCGTAGTAAATTCATATGACATTTTCGGCAGAGAGAAACTGGATAGTTTGTCAGATAATTGTGTAGGCCAAAATAAAAAACGCACCCTTATTTTTTACTGACGTTTTTGGTACGACTTGGACATTTTGAAGAGATTGTTCGGAAATTTCTAATAAGGGGTCATCGAGACTTCTCCATTATTAAAAAGAGGAAAAGAGTTTCCAAATGTTTCACTCTGACAGATTTACAATATGTTGTGGCATCAGCTACAGTTACAGTGGAACCGTTCTCCGTAGTTAACATGGAACATTCGTATTTTCTAAACTTAAAACACGCCTGTGACTCTACATTAAAACTAAATTTTCCAACTGCAAAGGCTACTACGATAAAAGTTTACAAAGATGATCCAGGTTTTATCCAATATACGCACACATTCAATGACACAGACTTGTGGAAATGTGTTAACGTAAAAAGATTTCTATGCCATATTGGATTTTTTGACAGAAACTGCTAAAAACTATTATATATATATATATATANAGGATTTACAAAATAGCACGACCAGACGTGCTAACGTCGAATGTGCTATTAATTACAAAATAACACACTGGCGTCAAAAAACATCTCGCCTTAAACACACTTAACACGATTAGCACAATTTATGGTAACAACCTTTATAATGTGTCACCGGGTCCGATCATACTGGTCTGCTATTCCCCGCTGTTTTCGTACGTCAAACCGTGAGTGTTTGTCAATCGTGTTCATTTGTCTACGTTTCTAAAAAGAAATGGGCGAACGTTTAACATTTGTTTCGGAGTTCTCTTTATTCTGTGTTGTGATGTATAGGAATACCAGCAGTGTAATGGTATACAGAGTGGAACCAAGACTGCGCCTTGTGATACACCGGCTAATATTGGTTTCTATGTAGACGCACCTCTCGTATTTAAATGTGTTCTATTTAATTTTTGTCATAGTATTTTTGTGTAGTTATTGTGCATGCGTTGCAATATCTATTATAATAATAATGTGTGGTGTTTAGTGACCGTTAGCCAATGATTATTTGGAGATCGTGAGGTGCGGTCTGGTCTGACGTAGGTTTTAGAAAAACATTTTCTTTATCGTGCCACGTTTCGATCTTTATTGGGATCATCTTCTGGGCCTGGGATTTATAAACATCGTTTAAATTTTATAAATACATGTAGGATGTGAAAAAACTGAATTTATACGATGCTAGAAAATTTTAGATTAAAAAAAATGAATTTATACAATGCTAGAAAATTTTAGATTCAATCAAAGTATTTCTACTCACTCAAAGTGTTTGGTTTTCCCAGTAGATGTGACATTGCTGTGTGTCGTGTTGAGAGTGCCAGTGAGATATTGCTGTTTTATGTATATATACGTAGAATTTTGAAGGGGTGGGGAAGGAAGTCAGGATAGAAAGACATTTTTATAAGAGGAGTGGGCTTCTTTGAGGCGAAAGGAGTCGACAATGGGAAAATGTGATCGATGTACATGTACATACATATATCATCATCACATCACACAAAACATATAATACAACGTATAAAACCATCATCACATTCTACATATCAAACATTTCTACATAGTCTAATTCTTCAACAATTTGACTTTCTTAATTCTTATTAACCATGGTTTTCCCATTGTCGGCTCCTTTCACCTCAATGAAGCCGACTCCTCATATAAAAATGTCTTTCTATCCCGAGTTCCTTCCCCACCCCTTCAAAATCCAAAGTATAAAAACATAAAACATCAATATCTCACTGGCACTCTCAACACGACACACAGCAATGTCACATCTACTGGGAAAACCAAACACTTTGAGTGAGTAGAAATACTTTGATTGAATCTAAAATTTTCTAGCATTGTATAAATTCATTTTTTTAATCTAAAATTTTCTAGCATTGCATAAATTCAGTTTTTCCACATCCTGCATGTAATTGTAAAATTTAAACAATGTTTATAAATCCCAGGCCCTGAAGATGATCTCAATAGAAACGTTGGCACGATAAAGAAAATGTTTTTCGGCACACCAGACCGCACCTCACCACCTCCAAATAATCATAATAATAATAATTTCAGCTTGAACAACTATAATTACTGAATATCGCCAGAAAATAAAGAGCGTAAAACAGGGATAAAGTGTAGATATTTAAACTTATATGAGTGAATATGTATTGAAAGGTGTCCTGATTGTAGAAGGAGGTAGGAGTTAAGCCAGGGCAGATATTTACCCGGGTGGCGAAGAAAGAAAATTAATAAGAGGTGGGATCCAGTGAGCACTGACATGCTACCATTTATGGAGTTGATTAGATGTCGGCTCTATCTTCCCATCTCCCCAGCCTAATTTACAACCGGCTCCGTTTATGATTTGGGTTCACCTCGCTCTCGCCGGGACGCACAGTGGGTTCTACTTTCAATCTAACGAGGGAAAAAAGGCCTAGATGCAGTACTTCAGAAATGCATTGGACCTAATCCGACAAAAACTTTGAAAAACGAGACGTCAGGGTACTAGGTAGAAATACTATACTTTATTTAAATCTGACTGAATTGTTACACAGAAGCTTACTACTGTTGATCTCCTCTTTACAAAATTTTCATATTAGCCCAATTAGGACAGAACGATAAAGCCCTACCCGATAAAACCGCCAGGTTTAAGGAGAATAATGGCTCAAAGGCAGGTGATAAGCACCTGTTGGGAGCAGATGTCGTGACTATTGTAGGCACTTCTTGTTGTGAGCCGGCTTGCTTCGGAAGAACCTCAGGTATGCTCCACATAACCAGCTGCTCCTCGCGAATCCATTCTGGAAATTCCAGTTGCCTTCTGAATAATTTAGATTGAAGAAAAAAAATAACATTCCATAAACGAAATAAAAATTATTCTAGAGTTGGCAATCAGCGAATTCCAAGGATTCAGATCATATTTTAAAGTAATATCTTGCAATCGTACTACTTTTGCGTACTTAAAAAAATAAAATTCCATATTATAATAATATATATTACTATGTAATATACATTACTAATATATGACTATATGTGCCAACTTGCGATTTCTTTTTTGTTTTTAATTGAAAACAAGAGTGAAGAAACTACCCATTCTCAGTAATACTTGATACTACAATGTTTTCTCTTTAGCTAAGACTTCTGTAAGTGAAACTGGAAAGCACCTCTTTAGTAGAAGCGGAAGGTTTGAGGTCCTGTTGATCCTGATGTGAAGAATTATGTTTTTGGGAGAGTTTTGTGAAACTTGCGGTAAAGTTTGAGTATTATGTCTTGGACAAAATGCGTAGGCACAGGGGTTTCCTGTACAAAAAAACCCTCTATTTAATCCTCCGTTCTTATCAAATAGAGCGGTTATTTCGAGTCCGACAAGAATCAGATTACTACGAATACCGCTCTCGGGCCGCGGGAGTACCGCAGGGTAGTGTGCTCGGACCAATACTCTATACCCTCTATACTGCAGATGTTTCCACTACACCTACTACCCTTCTTGCATTTTTGGCCGATAACCCAGCTGAACTGTTCTCTAACCCCGATTCATTTAGCCTTTACTAAAGTGTTATTAACCTGGCTTTTATCTGTGGGAGATAATTTTAGCGTTTATCAAATCCTTAACGATTTAGTCATGTGAGGTTCGACGTCAAACATTTTTCGATTTACAGTCTTCGGACCACACCTCTTCCAGGTGGGAGATATTATTGAAATGAACTGAGGCGGCATCGTTTTGTGGAGAGAGTGACTGATATGTGCGATCAATGTGTTCTTTTCTTTCCTCATACCAAATAGAGTGACTCCAGTAATGTGAGGTGTTGAGTTTTGAGTAGACACAACATGATGAGAGATACATGAGAGTATCGCTGTATCGTCTGCTAGGCTCCTGGGAATATCTCTGAGGTTTGAGGATGTCTGAGGTCAGCTGCGTACACAAGGTAAAGTGTGATGCCAGAGCGTTTCCCTGAAGAATACCAGCGTAGGTAGCATAATATACGGAGAGGATATTGCCTTCTAATGAAGGTATATTTCTTGGAGCACCCTTGAACATTACCATCAAGCCCGCCTACCAAACTCGATCAAATGCTTGGCTTTCATGAAAGCCCCTAGAACCGTACTGCCCCAACTCAGATGCGGAGGAGATAATGCCTACTTCTGGCTGGTTGCCGTCAAGGGGGCAAAGTTAGACTCCGCTGGCTGTCATCAGCCGCCAATGTATCTAAATCCACCTACATTTTCACTTATTTTTAAATACTTTTCTTTTTACATACCATTAACTCAATTAGAGTGAAATATCTATTAATCTAATATGCGGGGTATTCAATATTCAGCTATCGCTCTTCTCACAATAAATATACTCACCTTCAATGTCCAAAAAAAAAACCACAAGATGGGATATCCATCAAGTATAATGTACAATAAAACAGCTGTTCCTCCAAAAATCTGAACAAGGGGCCCAAATCTGCCGTGATCAACACAATTATCATACCAGGTGGTATTCCTACTGTCCATATGGAGCTAAGGTAGGGCACTCTTTACAGTGGTACACATCGAGCCACTTTTTTCTACATACCGGAGATAAAAGCAGTATTTCGCCCATACGTGGGTCAATCATACGTGTCTATGTGTCAATCTCGAGTAGCCGATTCTAAATTGGGTGAGGATGATACCACTTCTACGACCTAAGGAAACATTAGGGACACATACGCTCACTAACTTTGTCCCAAAAGTAAATAAGTTTCAGAACCAAATAAAATTTAGTTTCCAGAAAATAAATATATGCAGTTTCCAGACATTCAAATTCAAATTTCCAATATACTTGTGTTTAGTTGTGAAAGAAACCAGTAACGCTTCGATTTCAACAACTGTCAATTTGCCAAATTCTTGTATAGTTAATGAAGTTTCATTTTTTAAATACTGACTTTAATAAAATAAAAATATAATAGTTATTTGGGTGAACTGGGCCTGAGATAGAACCTGTATAATTTTTCTCCAACAAAAAGATAAAAATGTGAAACTAGACAAAAAATATTAAAGACGTATTTTTAGTTGTTGTTTTTTTATAGCGTCATTGGCTTAAGAGAAATTCAGCCGTGCAATCTAAAAAGGACACCCTGTATACTTAAAACTCCACATATATTGTATATTTGTTGCTACAGAGCTTGTTTAAATTATAAATTATGCTAAAGCATGTTCTGCAGACAACCATTGAAAGGCCATGATCTTCGCATGAACAACAGATTTTCGTGAGATAAAACTCACTTTTTTTTGGTAAATGTTAGAATAATTAGATAACAACGAAATATTAAAAGTCTTCTCCCTTCTTTTTTCCAAGGCATTTAGCCCCATTTCTCCTCATCCCAGTTCCCATATTATAACGTTTGGGAAAGATAATAAAGCCTGAGATAGCTCGACAGATTTTCCTAACATCCCTCGAACCTATAATTACGATCGGCCCGTGATAAGGGGGGAGAAATAGCGCGTGCGGACGACCGAATATATTAACATATTTTAATTAATAAACCTTCACAAAAGTTGGAACCATGCATGGCAGGACCGTTCGTCCGAATGAAATAAACGTTCACCTAGAATTTTATCGTTACAGTCGCATAATTAGAAAATAAAACTGTAAAACATACTTTTTTAATTTGTCAGATTTCTAATACTATCATATATAAGCAGAATTGCTCACCATTTTAATTATACAATCAAAGACAAAAACCGGATACTTGTATTTGTTTATTTTTCATAATAACTACGTATAAAAATTAATTGTTGACTGGAAAATAAACAACGTTAATAACATGTTGTTTGCCTTTATAGAGTGTTACTAATCCTTTTAAACTCTTTAGATTAAAAAGAAAGAAAATCCGTTCAGTTTCAACCTTTCCACAGCCAACTTGTCAAGTCAGTTAATTGTGTTTTAAATTGTTTTCTTTGCTAAAACAAGAAATTTGAGTAAAAATTAATTATTAATTTTGTTTGCTTAAATGTATAGTTTTAAGACGAAAAGTTCTCATCCGGGCAGATGTTTTGTCCAACGACGGACGTAGTCCATTATGTAGTCCATGTTCTGGGTGTGCTCTACCATCCACGATGGTCTTCAGTGGTTTAGGGCCACCGGAAGTCTCGATCGAAGAGAGTGTAGTGTTCGACCGCGATGTACGGTGGCGGCTTCACACGGTCGTTTTATAGCTCTTACCGACTTCACCGTCATTTAACGGCTGATAGGTAGTCAACATCAAAAGGTCCATTATGTATGGGTGAGCCCTATGTCATTAGAAGGCTTTCTGAAGCCTAGTTTCTAGACGTTTCGCATCATGTTCCCTACTACTGGAGAGGCATCGAGTAGAAAGGCGACTATTCGAATCAAAATCTCGCTTCAACACTTGAACAACGGAGGGCTGTTCTCTTCACGCATGCTTGCCAGTTTGGTTAGTGTCAATCAGATGACCAGGACCGAGTGTGGCGAAGATGGGGAGAACGCTTTGTTTCATGTGCCATGCGTCACATCCTTTTCAAAAACAGTCAGTTATATTATGAACTTGAATCAACGTCTACGCCGGTACCGAACTTATTATCATGCACAATGGATCTTTGGCTCAGTAAGGTAAATTGAGGATGTTCTTCTTGAATCTGAGGTGTCATAGCTCCGTTTATTGGGACAATTTCGTGTTAATGCATGATAATGCTCGAAGCTTGAGTTGTCACCCATTATTTGGGGGAGTAGGGGTTACCACAACGAATTAGCTTGCACGGTCTTCTGATAGAAATTTCATAGAACACTAATGAAACATGATGAAAAGACTGGTTAGACATCGTCAGCCTTCTTCAACACTCGTTGACGGGCTTCAAACCGCTCTTGTTGAAAAATCGATGTCTTTTCCACAAGATGAAATCCGATCGCATATTTGCTCGATGCTCAGGAGAATTAAGGCCCTCCGTGAGGTCCCAGGAGGTAATATGCGTTACTAAAAGCAAAACTAGGTAAAAAATTGTTAGTTAAATTTTAATCTTTAACTAAATGATTCTTTCCATGTTTTTGGGAAATTTTCTTCAAATCATCTTAATTGAATAATTTCAATTAATTAATTATTCTTTTTATCTAAGGGCTTGGTCGAGATGAAAAAGTTAGTGTTACGACCTTCGGCTAGGTTGAGATGAGAAGTTGGTATGCGGGTGAACCGAAGTCACGATAGCTCACGTGGTTAGAGCAGCCGAACGTCGTGGGTTCGAATCCCGCTTGTAACACTAACTTTTTCGTCTCGACCAAGACGTTATATAAAAAGAATGATGAATTGAAATAATTAATATGATCAATTATGACCACTAAAAACGTTTGGATAATTAATTAATTAACTTTTATTAAAACACGAATTTCTGATCCTGCTTGCGTGTGCTTACATTAAAATAAATATGTTGTAATTAGCACGACGATAAATACATATTTGAAAGAAACAACAAAATTAAGCGTCCGGTTTTTTGTTATTGGGTGAACTTTTAACATCTGAAAATGCAAATTTATGTTAAGAAAAGATGATTCTTCAATTAATTAACAAATGAAAAAATCGCAAAAACGCATTTAATCACACGATGTTGATCAAGACAAACAAATGAACATACACACAAACTTATTAAATTCACTAATTTCGTGGTCAGCTTGACCAATTAATATATTACAATTAATTAAGGTTTTTAGTTGAGATAAAAAAGTCAATGGCACGAGCGGGATTCGAACCCACGATCTTCGGCTAGACACGCCGCTGCTCTACCACTTGAGCTATCGTGAACTCGATCCACTCGGACACTGACTTCCCATCCCAACCCCACCTTTTGAATTTTCCCTCCTTTCTGCCATTTTTCAAATGTCGTGTAATGTCTGTGGCCATTTCATTTGTCGCCGAGAATGGAATAGATTACACGACATTTAAAAAATGGCAAAAAGGATGGAAAATTCAAAAGGTGGGGTTGAGATGGGAGGTTGGTGTCCGAGCGGATCGAAGTCACGATAGCTGAAGTGGTAGAGCAGCGGCGTATCTAGCCGAAGGTCGTGGGTTCGAATCCCGCTCGTGCCATTGACTTTTTTATCTCAATTAAAAACCTTAATTAATTGTAATACACACAAACTCTTACTCGCAACGTAGAAAACTGCCAAATACATTTGATTTTAGAGATACGTTAAAATTCTCATTAGTTTTATCAAGAATTTTATTTTTTAAAATCACATACATTATCCTGTACTATGGTTTAGTACACAGTATGCAATTAGCCGAATATAAGTTAGTCTTGGGTGATTTTTGTCGTTTGTTAGTTACCTTTTTGCCTTTTGTAAGAAAGATTTAAACTTCAAATTTAAGGCGCTTTAAAACATAAGGATTTGTTCTAATTGAAATCTTCTTATAAACAAAAAAATATGTTATTAATACATTAATTATGATAATATGTAAAAGATTGGAAAGTTATTGTTAATGAAAATATACTGATTAAAGTAAAAAGTATTCTGAAAAAATATTATCTTACTTAGCCGGCTAATTAAATTATTTAAATGTCCCGAAGTAATTTATTTTATAATCCATTTATGTTTTAGTGGTCAATTGACCAAGTGACTTCTTTCAATTAATTATTCTTTTTATTCTTTGTTGAGATAAAAAAAAGTCATTATTACGAGCGGGATTCGAACCCACGATCTTCGGCTAAATTCGTTGCTGCTCTATCAACTCTCTCTATAGCTCAGGTGGTAGAGCAGCGGCGTATTTAGCCGAAGGTCGTGGGGTCGAATCCCGCTCGTGAAACTGACTTTTTTATTTCAACCAAGAGCTTACATAAAAAGAATAATTATGTTATAATGTTTTATTGATTGCATACGATCTACGTGAAGGAAAGGAAATCTGTAGAAATTCATACAAAATACCGTTGTGAACTTATTATCCTGTTATATACTCATTGTACCACGTATATGTTGGTATATCTTTCTTTAAATTTGTTTTACTAACTTCTCATTAATTTTTATCAAAAATTTGATTTTTTAACAATCACATACATTATCTTGTACTCTGATTTAGTGCACAGTATGCCATTAGCAGTTATTCTTGAGTTATATTTTGTCGTTTGTTTGTTGCCTTTTTGCCCTTTTTAAGAAATGAACATATAATATGTTATTAATATATTAATTATTGTAATATTTAAACAATTGGAATGTTATTGTTAATGAAAATATACTGATTAAAATAAAAATTATTCTGAAAAAATATTATCATTATTTAGACGGCTAATTAAAATATTTGAATGTCCCGAAGTAATTTATTTGATAAGGTTTTATTGATTGCATACGATCTACCTGAAGGAAAGAAAACTATAGAAATCCATTACATGCAAGTATGTGATTTCCATCGTAATCTCGACCAGGGTTAAATTGATGGAGCTGGAATTCTTCGCGTAGTCCATTATCCTTCAGGATTTACTCGACCAGTTTTTAATGAATAAGGCGAGATGGATCAAGAGCCGGTGTATACAAAGCCGTAATGTAAAAAATGCCAAGCACAATTAAGGTGAAAAAAGTTATTGTCCGAAGTCGCAATAAATTAAAGCATCGCTTTCCTTCACGGGATGAGTTTTGGTAGTCGAGATTAATCGGCAAATCAAAAAAGACTAGAGTTGTAGAGGGTTCATTTTAGGAAAGGGCGTTCGATACAGCTGTCAGGCCGCATGACACTATCTGCTATCGGGCTTCAGAACAGCTTTTTTTTCTTTTCTCCAGAAGCGATCTTCTTCACACCCTTGTAGACATTCATTCGACCGTATGACGATAAAACAAAGGCCATCGATCATCAATAAAAATCAGATAGATTAATCGATCTGTTCAATGTTCCTTTGGATCATTCACTTCGATTCACACGCGAAGACTGACTCATTTTAAGAAAATTACAACGTCACCCCATTACATCATCAAGGTTAATAATCGCAGATTAAGGTTCATTCTATTTTTGTCAGACCTCAGAGCGAAATATAAGATTTGTTTTGCCTTAGCTCTGTATCAACCAATGTTTGAACATTGCAAAACTTACTTAAATTAATGTAAGGCAGGAAAAATATAAATAAATATAATAATTGATATGTGCAGAACATGAATGCTAAATATTTATATATATATATAAACCTACTTTGCAAACGAGAATGTTAAACGATCCTGCAAATTATTGTCTTATCCTACGTTAAAAAATCGTCTGGTATACTATGCCTAATCTCGAAATACATGCACAACAATGACAGAAAAATACATTTAAAAAGTTTTTGTTGACATGAAAAAGCTAGTGCCACGAGTGGGATTCGAACCCACGATCACAATAGTTCAAGTGGTAAAGCAGCGGTGAATTTAGGCGAAGGTCGTTGGTTCGAATCCCGCTCGTGGCACTAGTTTTTTCATATCAACCAAAACCTTACATAAAAAGATTAATTAATTGAAAGAAGTAATTTGGTCAATAGACCACTAAATATAATGCATTTAAAAAGTTTCTATGCTTCATTGACTAGAAGTACGCTCGGACGAGTGTCTTATATTTTTCGACCTACCCAAAAAAATTTCATTGAAACGGTGATCCCACGACCTTAGCCACCCCTTCTAAATAAAATAATGACAAAACCATAAACTAATAAAATCTATATAGGGTAAGTAGGAATGCCAAAATTTTTGGAATAAACAGGGTTTTTTCTGTACATATAGATATTTAATTGGTTTGTTGTATATAACTTCATATTTTTTATGCCATTTTTATTTGTATTTAATTACAACAATACAAACATTAAAATAGTTACATAAAGAAATTGAAAATTATGCCTCAATACAAAATAAAACTGAGAGTATAACCTGAGAGAAATATATTTTTAAGGACTACCACCAAAATCTTAGAAAAATGACTGAACGAATATGTACAATCAGGCAAAAATAAGTAGAACCCATGAAAAACGACTAAATACGACCAGAATCTACATAGAAACAAGGAACTCATTTGTAAAACATATGAATAACAGGTTTAAAACAAACCAAGTCCAATCTATGTAAAACAGGTCAACCTAATAGGACCTAAACTACATCAAGGATCTCAATTGCGAAAACCAGTCTAATGTACGAATAAGTAATTGAAGAAACAAACAAGTAATATGTGTGGCAATGAAAGTTATTTAAAAAAGTTTTATAACGAAGCATATGAATATGAAACTAGTGAAAAATGTGTAAAGCTTACGTAACGTAAATTAAAACTTAAAGCAACTACAAAAATGGAAAAGGTTTAAATTAACTAGATATCGAGGAATGAACCAAAAAGGGAGTTGTCTTTCTGATTATTTTAATCTGTCTATTATACCTTCCATTTTGTATGGTAGAGTTGTTTCAGTATCTCGTCATCTTCAACGCTGGGTCAGGGTTTAAGCAGGGACGACACGCCCTTCCTTATTCTTTCCATATGACATATGTAATTCATCATGGATGGTTAATAGTTATCTTTTTATTTAAAAAAAATACAGAAACAGTAGTGTATCTTACCGAGTTTTGCACATCAGAAGTTTAGCAGACTACAAAAGGACATATCACAAAAATAATTATACAATTGAATCCGATAACTGTTCTTTAACCACAATAGACATTTCCAGAAATTTATCATTAATTCACTATATTTCGTGGTCTGATTGACCAAATAACTTCTTTTCCTGCCTTTTTTCCATTTTCAAATGTCGGGTAATCAGGATTCGATTCTCGATGAAGTGGCCATGGGGAGCAGTTAGTGATGTTAATACTTCGTTTTATCCTGATTACACGACATTTGAAAAATCGCAAAAAGGAGGGAAAATTCGAAAGGTTGTAGGTTGAGATGGGGAGTTGGCATCCGAGTGGATCGAAGTCACGATAGCTCAAGTGGTAGAGCAGCGGCGTATTGAGCCGAAGGTCTTGGGTTCGAATCCCGCTCGTGACAATAACTTTTTCATTTGACCCAAAATCTTACATAAAAAGATTAATTAATTGAAATTATGCATAAATTTAATTTTTTAATCGGTAAACTGTAATTGCGATTGTAGGAACAAAGATGTCTTCACACTACACAGGTCAACGTCTGAAGATAGTCTGACAGGCAAAACCAGGATGATCTGAAAAAAACAAACTATGGTGCATCACCCCGCAGACTTCAGGAACAAATTATATATATCTTTTATTAGATGGAAATAATTTTTTCTTAATTAATTCCAGTAGGTAATAAGTATTTCAGCTATGTGCGATGAAGCGTTCCTCCACAGGCAGCCAGGAAACAAATCTAATGAATTAATAAGATCAATTTCGACCGATTGTGTGATTGAAACGGCTCGTGATCGGGTGGCCGAGCGACGCCAGGAGGCACCCATCCGACGAAGTATTGGGTGAAGGTGAAAGGTGAACGACCTCTTGGAGGTAAATGTCTGGTTTGATTGTTGTGTTGGAAGAATTAGAGCGGAGGGACGCCACCAAGTGGTGGTATTTACACTCTTGTTTGGCCCCTCGTTAGCTCTGCATACATTAGGCTCCAGGCTCCTTGCCTCCTATCATTCCGTACTATTATTATTAGCCCCTTGACTCTTATTATTGCTTTTGTTGTTGTTGGGTTCAAGGGCGGCGGACTGGGTTTTTGCGCCTCCGACACCCACACGACTTTCCATCACCTTACGGCTTGTTTGATAGGCAGTCCAAAATTATAAACTTAAAAAAAAAAAAGGAAAAAAGACTATTGTTCACTTAACGAGTTTGGGATTTGTTTGATCTTTGATCGTTTTAAATCACCGCGATTAACTCGCTAAGGCATGATATTTATTGAATTAATTGGCGGTATACATTTGGTTCTGACGTATAAGAAAATAGTGAAGGAAAAACAAGTTTGGCCAATGTTGTTTGAAACAATTCCAAGCAAAAAACTGCATATTTCATCCATTCTTTAGATTCTGATCAAATATTATTCCTCAAACTAACTACGTGCAGCTACGTCTGCTGACATCAACATTCATATTGTGACATTGACTCTAAGCGTCTGTAAGTGATGTACCTGCAATTCGATGCCAATCCTCACGGTTAATTTAAAAAAGGAAGCTTATTATTCCTCAAATTAATTACCTACAGCTACGTCTACTGACACTTCAACACGACTTCATATTAATATAATTTCCTCTAGAGGTCTGCGGGTGATGAATGTGCCACCCCTACGACCCTACTGACACATCGCATTAACCGACCGGAACAAACAACGAAAAAACCCAGGCTTGATCTGTTAAAAATGCCGACAGACGAAGATAACACCGACACAACGACCTACACTTTCACGTTTTACAAACATATAGTGCGGGACAGATGAAAAACCCAGTAATCCTCCAAGAAAGATAAACAAGCCAAACCTGAAAATGGGCAAAGCAAGATTCATCGGAAATGGTTAAAGTACTCCCATCACTAGCAAAACTATCACCAATTTACAAAGTATACTACTATGCGTGGGATAATAAAACAAATGACTTTTTCATTTCAACCAAGACCTTAGATAAAAAGAATAATTAATTGAAAGAAGTAATTTGGTCAATCAGACCACTGGATATTGAAAAATATTAAAACACCACTTACGCCTCTGCTCTAACCACTTGAGCTATCGTGACTTCCATTCCATCAAACACCATGGTGTATCAATTATGATTATGACCACTAAGCAAATATAGATTAATTTTGCTACAGCGTTTCAACAGTTTATCGATTTTAATTTTCACTTAAATTTAATGATATGATTATTCGGAGATCGTGAGTTGCGATCTGGTGTGACTTGGTTTTAGAAAAACCTTTATTGTGCCAACGTTTCGATCTTTATTGAGATCATCTTCAGCGCCTAATGATATTATTTAAAATAACACTACCTAAACCATTACTGTATGAAATAGCACTACTTTTTATTAATTCTATTTTGCTTAACGAAAAGAAAAGATTAAATTGATCCAAAAACAAAAATTATTTGACTTATAAATACCAAAATTCTGAAAAACAGATAAAATTCAGCAATTCATTTACGATTTTTTATATATCACTCGTACCTTCAACATATTCTTCGCCTACTTTTAGACCCATTAAATAATACCAATTCTAAATTCATGTTGAACAAACATTGGTGACCAGCTCAATTTTTGTATAAAAGATCAGTTCATTAAAAATTGAAAATAACAACAAGAAAAAGTCTGTAGTCCAAATTTAACGCTGATAACAGCACGATTATCAATTTATAAGATCTACGACGCGAAGATTTATTTAACGGCTATTCCACAAAAGACGGGAGTTTTGTCTGAGTTTTCAAACTAAGTAGAATTTATGCATGGAATTCTTTATGTGGACAAAAGCCATTAATCCGAAAGCCTTTAAGGTACAAAAACCACGATCCAATAGCTTCGCACATAAATCATTATAATGTAGTATTATACTAGCTGAGTATTATACAGGTTAATAACAGGGGCATTGGCAGTCGTTTTATTTATGGTAATTATAATGGAGTATCTGATTTCTCGAAGATCTAATTAATATTTCCACTTTCATGTTGAGCGAGTCGGAATGGTAAGGCGTGCTCTCCGTGTAATGGCACTTGTGCTAACCGGCTGCACCATTCTATATTTATTGCCGGGTCCCCTCTCATTATTTTTAACGAACGCTGGCATTTAACAATCACTCCATCTTTGAAAAGAAATTAATGTTATAAAGAGAATGTAATTTTCTTTGGGAATATATATATATATTTTTTTTTAATGTATGAACATGAAATTATTCAATTTAGTAATAATAGCAAAACAGAACGTCCAAAAGCAGACTGCATATTCTCTCTCTCCCTATCTATCTATCTATCCATCTACATATCTATCTATCTGACTATTTATATATATATTTACATCTCTCTACCTATGTACCTATTTATCCATCTACATATCAATCTATTTACATCTTTTTTTATTGTAATCCAGAAGGGGTTCAAAGACCAACCCCGCTTCCAAGTAGTGAACCCCGGGAAACGTTCGTCACCGTCCTGACGAAGGGCTTCATATTGAACCCCACGGCATGGTATGGTGCGAAAAGGCTAAAGGGGCTCTGGTGTCCTATCCCTAAGTGAAGTACTCGCTTTCTCAACCACTCCTCACTAAACAAAATCCTATCACCAACCCCTCTCCCTCCATCCTATCACCCCTTAACAAGAGTCTTGGGCTTGACAGAAAACAGCATCCGCCCAAATCAAAGGTGTCAGGCGTTCCGTGCCGAGTGATTCACTGGCAGCCGGGGTTAATGTGGCTATCTTGAAGGGAGCCTCTCTGACACCGGGCGACATCAGAGAGTAAATAGCCTTACTCCATCATGCGGGGCTCTGATGGAGCGGACCTTATAGTTCCCTAGCTACTCGTGGGAATCAAATGAGTACAGCAAACAAAAAACTAAACATAGAGCAGGATCTCACTACTTCAAATACATCAAGCAATCTGGGGATTAACCCCCAGACGGACACTCAGTCCTTTGAAACAAAGGAGAGACCACCTCTCCCTCCTAAAGACAAACACCAGTCGCTACGTGGGAAATTCAACACCACATAAACGAAGGGTTCAACACCTTCAAGTAGCGACACTAGAAAATATAGACCCCCTTGGGAAACCAAAAGGAAAGAAAAAAGTCTCCGCCGAAGTTCCAAAGCTAGGGGAACGAGGCGGGAAAGATGACCCTCTCAGGAAAGGTCTTAGCGATGCTATGACCAAATGGTACCTGAGAGCAATAAAATCGGGGAAAACACCCGGAAAAGCAAGGAGATTGGCCGACAAAAGGAAGGCTGAAATCCAAAAAGAGGAACTGGAGGTACAATCATCCAGCAAGAGGGCAAGAGAGCAATCTCTTACCCCCAAGGAACTAAAAAATACAAGAAAGCAAAGCCATCCACTCCCCAGGCGCAGTTTAGAGCCAGGGGGCTGCTCCAAGCGTAAGCTACGCCGGAGCAGCAAAGATCATAAGAGGAATTGCTTTGCTTGCTTTGCTACCGGAGGAATACCCTCTGATAACCCTAACAACAGAAGAGCTGACCCATCTGGAGGAGACCCTCATTGAAGAAATCTTAAAAGGATGGGAAGCCAAAATACAGTTTGAAGGCTTACACTTCAGGCCCGGTATGATGGTCTTAGACTGTCAAGATGGCAAAACTGTACAATGGCTGCGGGAAATAGCCCCTAAGCTGGAGTTAAGTAAACAAAAGAAACTGACAGTGAGGGTAGGGGAGGATGTTCCCAAACCTCACTCGATAGTGGTGTTCTTCCCTAGGACAAATCTAGGAGAAGAACAAAAAACCCTAGCACTGGTCAAAGCGCAGAACGATGGGATCTGCGCTGAGGAGTGGAAAGTTCACTCAGTGAAAGCGGAGGGGCCTGGGATTGTCATAAACCTGGACATCGACGACATCTCGGCAGAAACGATAATTTCAAGAGGACATACCCTCAATTTTCGTTTTGGGAGGATCCCTGTGAGGGGCCTGAAAAAGGGAGGGGGGAGGAGACTACAAAACGAGAGAAATCTCACACTGGTAAACGAGCCTCTCCATTACTGTCAGCATGCATACAGAACAGGAAGATCAATAGAAACTGCACTGTACCAGCTTACCAGTAACCTAAAGGAAACACTGGAAACAAAGGGAATAGGAATCTGCGCGTTCCTCGATATTGAGGGATTTTCGACAATGCATCTCATGTATCAATGAAAGCCTCCCTGGGGAAAAAACATGTAGACCAAACCACATCTAGATGGATTGGAGAACTGCTAAGAATCAGAATAGTTGCGACAAATGTAGGAACAGACACTATAGAAGTTAGCACAACAAAAGGATGTCCTCAAGGAGGGATATTATAGGCTCTTCTATGGAGCCTAACAGTTGATGAACTGCTCGAAACCCTGGACCGCCCAGGAATAAAATATCAGGGATAAGCGGAGGACATAGCCCTGACTGCCAGAGAAAAATTCGAGGAAACCCTATGCGATATAATCCAAGAGGGACTGAAAATCACAGAAGAATGGTGTAAAAGTGCAGGCTTGGGATTAATCCAAACAAAACAATTATAGTCGCTTGTACACGGAAAAGGAAACTTGATCACATGAGGGAAATAATACTTAATAATACCGTGATAGAAATCAAAAATGAAGTCAAATATCTGGGCATCACACTAGATAAAACACTAACATTTAAGAAACACATCAGCTCTATCATCACAAAGCTTTGATGGTGTGCAGAAGAATAGCAGGAAGAAACTGGGGATGCCCCAACCCTGTTATGGATTTACACCATGATAGTAAGACCTTTACGGAGCTATAGCCTGGCTGATAAAGCAGAACAAATAACCAAAAGGAAAGAACTCACAAAAATACAGAGACTTGCATGCATCTGCATAATGGGAGCAATGAGAACATGTCCTACAATTAGCATGGAAAAGATACTAGGATTAATCCCCCTACATCACATTGTAAAAAGGACACGCAAAAAACCATCATCAACTTTATCAAAGAGAAACCTCCAACAGGAATAAAACTGAAATGGAGAGATAGCGACAAACTATGGAAAGACCATTCGTCACTCATGGCTCCAAGAGACGACATGAACAGGATGTTAGAATTTAACGAAAAATTCCGAATATATTGGGTACCAAAAAAGAATGGGAAAGAGAGGGAAATAACTCATTTAAAAATGGCACCATCCTCTGGTACACAGATGGATCTAGAACACAAGAAGGTACGGGGGCAGGAGTATTTGGACCTGGAACCAAATACTCAGAACCCATGGGAAAACACCAGTATCTTCCAAGCTGAGATTCATGCAATTGAAAGATGTACGCAATTCAATCTAAGTAAAGGGTACAAAAACAAGAATATAGCTATCATGTCATAGCCAAGCAGCCATCAAAGCACTAAGCTCAAATACCATTAGTTCAAGGATGGTGCTGAACTGCAAAACCAAACTAAACATATTAGGTATGCAGAATAAAGTTAGCCTCTGTGGGGCCCAGGACACATGAGAGTAGAAGGCAACGAGAAAGCGGACACCCTTGCAAGGAAAGGGGCTGCCACACCGCTGATAGGACCCGAATCCTTCTGTGGCATAGGAATCCACACTATTAACGAATATCTCAGACAGAAGGACAAAAAGAAAATGAAGGAACAATGGAATTCACTCATTGGACGAATCTTCTAACCAATTTTGGTAAGAAAGAAATCACAGAATGTGTTAAAGGAATCAGGAACAGACTGCGAATCCTAACAGGATTCCTAACAGGACACTATAGATTAAATGGACATCTAAAGAAAATTGGAACAATCCAAGATGGCACATGTAGATTCTGCAATGAAGCAGAAGAGATACCAACATACTTACTAACAAACTGCGGAGCTACATTAGCCCGCAGGAGGAAATGTTTTGGGATGTATAATGTGATCATAGAAGAGCTTCAACCACTGAAACCGGGCCTATTAATCAAGTTTCTTGATGAAATAGGACTCACCGATGTGTTTTAGGCAGAGAACGGGGGATACAATAGCTCTTAAAGGGGGCAGTATACCATACCAAGAAAAATTACATCTACATCTACATTGTAATCCAGAATAAGGGGCAGATGTGTTGGCTTTATTTGTGTGAATAACCACATGGAAATTACATTAATAATGATACAAACCTAGATTGGTGGTATATCACCTCCACTCTACTAAGCTCCACTCATAAATTCATTATGGTTAAAGCCACAATTTTTAATATCGTAGGTGGATGTTTTTATTTGCTAACGGTATCAATAAGAAGACACTTCCAAAATCCTTATGCAAAAGATATGTTCTTCGAATGCTTGAGGAAGGAACAGAGTGTCCTTCTTTTTTTCAAAGTCGCCATATCACTCATATTTTATCTACAATTATCTAACCATTTATCTAGCTCTCGCTCTCTTTCTTCTCCACCTCTCCCTCTCTCTCTCTCTCTCTCTCTCTCTCTTTCTCTCTCTCTTTCTTTCTCTCTCTCTCTTTCTCTCTATCTCTCTTTCTCTCTCTCTCTTTCTCTCTCACTCTTTCTCTCTCTTTCTCTCTCTCTCTCTCTCTTTCTCTCTCTTTCTCTCTCTCACTCTCTCTCTCTGATCCTCGTTTTTCCCTTCTTTTCCTTGTTTTTCACAAATATTGCATTCTCTGTTTGTCTCTCTTATCTTTCTATATAACACTCTCCACCCTTTCCCACGATCTCAGTATTTTATTACCCATCTATCACATTATTTAGCATTTTGTTATATACAATTTTCCTTTACAGAAACGATAAATCAACATTCAAGGTCAATGTTTTATATTTTTCTCCTTCTTTTTTTTTTATTTTCCTTCTCTGATCTTTTCTCTATCTGTCTGTCTTTCAGACCTATTTATGTGTTTACTTACCTCTCACTCTCCCCCCTATCTCGCTCTGTCACACACACTCTCTCTCTCTCTATCTCTCTCTTTTTTCCCTCTCTTTCTTTCTCTCTCTTTTTCTCTCCCTCTATCTTTCTATATATCTATCTTTCTCTTTATTCCTTCTTTTTCTCATTGTATATATCTTTTTCTGTCTTATCTTTCCTCCAGAGTAGAACACATCTATAATGAGATGGGTAGATAATTTGTTTCGCTCAGTACAAAAGGATCTTCTTTTTCTTATCGCATTACATCTATACTGTAAGAAAAAAATTAGTATCTCCTATAGAACCAGTTTACATGAGTCGCTTCGCTCAGCGCGACGGCATTTTTTTCCCAAGGTAAATTTGTAACAAAATTTAGCGTCAAATGGATAACATGTAATTTGAATAAAATATAACAAAAATTATCCACAAATTGCATAGGGAAGGAATGTCGGGAATAACGCCGATAGAATAATAAGGAGAATTAAGGGGAGGGCAATAAATCCAGGATGACCACTTAATAAAATACAATTTAGAAGAAACGAACTGATAATTCTCGCTCTCCTCGCGAGAATACCGGCCTTAATGCGATTTGTAAAATTATATAATAATAAAATTGGTTGAAGGCTGATTTAGCGAGTCCGTTATGGCTTTCGGCCAAAGCCAATTAACCCCACGGGGTATATATACGCCTAGTAAAATAGTGTCGAGAAACGCATTAATTTTCTTGTAACAGGACGAGAAACCGCGGCCCTTCTGATCAAAACAACCTGAGGATTTTCAATATTGTCGCTTAATTAATATGGGCTCTTCGTGCACGATGATTTACGCGAAAAGCGTCGATACGGTCAAAATTTGTGATGTGCATCCGTGTTTTACAGGGATTTAATTTTCTTTTCTATCAAATGTTTAATTTTCGGATGCTAACTGGTGCAGGTATCCAGGGAATATCCAAATTTTATTGAATTTGTTTGGCATGTCGGAACCTACTAAACAAGCTCGTAATATCCGGGCGTCCGTGGCCATAACGGTTTGGCGTTGACATACTTTAATTTTTTCCCCCCAAAAACAATTTGTATTAGGCCTTATGTCTGTTAAAAGTATACACATCGGTAAAAACGAGACGATTTTATTACACATCTGGCTTCAGCGTTCTTTAAATATGTTGGCACTCTTATTCTATATCTAGCGTATGTCTGATTAAACAATCAATTTCCAAAACTCGCTCACCAACCAACCTTCACAATGCATCAAAACGTTCATGGTCAATGTATCTTCCTGTCCAGCTCCGACGGCCCATGGCCTTCAATCTTCAGATTACCACGGCGTATTTCATCTTCCTATCTTCATTTCAATTCCGCCGTCTAAGCTGGGATGTTCTCGTTTCACTGATGTGTGCTTAAGAGATAAGATACGCTGTTTTACCTGGAAAGGAAGAGTTCCTCCTTAGTGGGCGATTTGTTGAGGAATTAGATTTCTTAGAAATTTCATTGTTGTCTGGATTAGGAATGGGTATTAAAAGGAGGGATTCTACTTTTGTTAAATGGCGTTAAATTGGGCCTGTTGTGAAAAGGTGGGATAATCTTCTTTGGTTAAGCCTACCACCACTCCAAATCCTCCCAACAGGTATTTTTTTTAACCAGAACTTATAATTATCTATCTGTTCGGAACGGTCTTTTCTTTGTTTTTATTTATCAACATATTTTTTTTAAATACATAACAGTTAATATTACTAAAAAACGAATTTAACTTATTGTTTTAAAAAAATGTGTGGTGTATAGTGACCGTTAGCCAATGATTATTGGGAGATGGTGAGGTGCGGTCTGGTGTGACGTAGTTTTTAGAAAAACATTTTCTTTATCGTGCCAAAGTTTCGTGTATTTGTTTTCCGTGTAGATCTGTCATACTTCATACACGACACACAAGAATGACATTAACTAGCGGTCACTAAACACCACACATAAAAAAGTAATCTTTAAATAATAACAAACGTAACTTCTACCAAGAGAAAAAACTAACAAATAGACATTTGTAAGGGTTTAACATTATAAAGTTAAATGACAGGTGTAAAGATACATTATCAACATCATAACATGTATTGGTACAATATTGGTACTTAATACAGGAACAGGAGGGAAAAAATTAATATTACAGTTTAATATTTTTACACATATTTTGATATAAAATAATTTTTTAGTTTTTTTCTGAAGATACTTATTATGTTACAATGCTGAATTTCAATTGGTAATTTTGGAAACACTCTTAATTTTTAATTGCAAATGAATTATTAAATATTGTGGTTCTATGTTTTATAATTTGTAATTGCTTCGTTTTATATCTAGTGTTTATATTATGTACATCAGATCTATATTTTATCTTTTTATATTTGTATGTAGGTTTTTTCATTATTAACACGTGCTAAATTATAATCAATTAAATCATTAATTTTTTTAAACTGGAGTCAAGAATATTTGTCATAAATTCTCTCATCATATTTTAAGTTAAGTACATACTTTACACACATATTTACACCAACTTGTAGTTTATTGATTTGCATACAATGTAAGCCACACATTGCAGCTATTCCATTTTTGATAGTAACATTCGCAAAACCAACTAATTTTTTACCCTATAAATAGTAGAGTACATTTTCTTAATCACATTCAAAATTTGTTCAGTCCAGTTTAAATTTTTATTCAAATAAAGACCTAAGCAGCTTTTTAATCAGATTTTAGTCTTCATAATCCAATTCAACGTTCTATATTTTTATCTACATTTACTTTTTCAATTAATTTATTATGTCCAATTATTTTTTATTTACATTTTTTAGGACTGATTTTTAACGGAAAGAGAGAGAGAGAGAGAGAGAGAGAGAGAGAGAGAGAGAGAGAGAGAGAGAGAGATTTACGTCAGGCCTCAAAGTTTGTCGAAATTATTTCTGATAAAATATTAAGAAATGTTATAGTGTGCATTGCTGCTGTGGGACAGACCGAAAACATCCATCGAGGGCAGATTAAAATGATCGGTATCGACAAAATTACAGGTTAATCATCCAGCAAGACCCACATAAATCTCGTAATGTACTTCTTAAAATATTTAAAAAAAAAATTAAAAAATTGAAATTGACGAAAATGCTTTTTATAAAGCAGTATTGTGTTTGAAAAAGGTTTTAACCCAGTGGTAGACCTAGTTCTCAGTTAATTTGGTTCTGTTAATATTTATTTTGTTAGTTCCCGTAAACAGCCGACACATATTATTAAAACCCACACTAAAATATTCACACATGTAATAATTTATTACTAAGCCTTGAAGACATTTTTATTGTTATATTTTCTCTACTAGCTAGTGTCACAACTTCATCCGGTGTGTCACCTACCTTGACTAAGACAACCTCAGCAAAGGAAGTCAAACAGATAGTCACGTTCACACCTATTCTCCTGAGAAATCTTTCAGTTAAAACATTTTTTATTTATTTCGCAGAACTAACAATATGTTTATCTGTTCTTACTTACCTGGTATCTGTACATTTGTTAAGGTCATCCAAACCCAAAACCCTGTAAGTCTCATAATTCACCTTTAAATTACCGGCGTATCCTTCCCCTTAGTACTCTTTCCTGGAAAATTTCCTGAACATAATTATGTCCAATCAATTGGGTTTCAGATCAATTCATACCTCCTATCTTACCAAAGTACTGGATACTGTAACACAATGTTAATTTAAACATAAACTCTGGAATGGTACTAACTGACGTCTTTGTCCATTCATGGCTCATAGGTATCACACATACACTGGGTTATCCTTGATATAGATTACCACACACCTTATAAGTAATTATCTGTCAACATTTTCTGACCAGGTACAAGTTCAGTCATCCTTAGGCAAAGGACGGGTGTTCCTTAGGTTTACATGCTGGGTCCTATTTTACAAGTTTATTAAAGTGAATAAAGACATCAAATCCGGACCATCAGCAATTTGTGGTTGATCTGTTATAAGGACAACACATATCGCTATGACATGAAAGAGTAGTCAATACAATTGGATATGATTTTTGAGTTGTGTTATATCGATAATTTACAAATAATTGAGAAAAGTTTTGGATGGAAATACAATTAATTATCTTATTAAATTACAAAACTCTAAACTAGAACACCTTTGCAAAATAATGTCATTGTGTAATTTATAGTAGTCAAATTAATCAACAGGAAAGCTCGAATCATTGTTGAGTTAACAATGTTCCATGCAATCAGTTCCCATGTATTTTCACCAGATTTTCTGGATAGAAAAAAGCCAGTTGCATCACGCCCCATCTTCACCTCGTTAACTTTTAAAGAAAGAAATTACGCATTTAATTAACTAAGCCGTCTGTGAGACGGAGTGATCCGCTCGTGAGAAAGGCGCGGAACGTTTCCGCAATATAATAAAACGGTGATTTTTCTCTCTAATTCCGTCACGCTCCCTGACGAATTGTTTATAACCGTGAACAATCAAATATTTCTGCGAAAAACAATCGCCGCCAGTTTGAAACGCGTGAGAAGAAGAGGTTTGATAGCCAAAAGGGACGATAATGATGACGGTTGTATAATAACGAGCTTCGTCTCAACTTCTGCTCGAAACGTCCTTTTATAATCAGCATATCCGTTACATGCCGATTAGTTTTAGCTGTCATTTAAAATAATTTATACATGTTGTGTTTCACAAATTTGCCATTTGTACACTGAAAACCTATACCTCACTGTTAATTAAAAAGAAAGTCCTTTTACATAATGGTTTTCAGAAATATTGAATCTTCGGGTTTCTTATTATATTCAAACATATTTATAAACTTCAACCTATTATAAAGATAATTATCAAGGCTGACAGTCTAACAGTAGGTATTCAATTTATCAAAAAAATGAGGTACTATACGTGATCAAACGTTAATAATAAATCATTAAAAGCCTATTTTTCTCAATTCTTCAAGAATATTGTCCACTTTAAAAGAATTTTGAAATGTTTTTTTTTTCGGCCGGCTAGCTGCCTGGGCTATTGCAGGCACCTCACATTTCTTCCACCACACGTTTTATAAATTTATTTATTTTTATTTATTTATTTATTTAATTTTTTTTCTTTTTTTTTAAATTAGCTTTTATGTAGGAAGTCTGGCGATCTTTCTGGTTGTGTTCTGGGACGTTATTTCTACATTTTTAGCACTCCCACACGTGGTGAAAAGGCTCTGATTCACTAACATTCAATCCTAGCCTAGCCTATAGGCGGGTTTCAGAGTACTCGATATTCCTCTGAAGACCCGCCCTCGTTCACGCTAATAAATACATCCATACATTATGTACAATTAAAATTACAATTAATCTAAAACCTTAACCTAGGTGGTGGGTTTATGGGGTACTTGATATTCCACCATAGACCCACCCATGCATACACTACTATTGCCCTAATAAATACATTCACTCAAACAGTAACCAATCATTCTGTATTTACAAATTAAAAAATGCGGAGCCACTGGCGCATTTAATATTACAACAGTGCCTCCGCCCATTCACTCTAAAAGATATTATAGCCTAATACTAACCTAAATCGGTGGGTCTGTGGGGTACTCGATATTCCGACCACTACCCACCCATACACTCACACATTCTCGCCAATAAATACACTCACTTCAGGAAGGGAAAATGAAACCACATGTGGAGAAGCCTTAAAGGCGACCATATGCATTTATTTGCTTCAGATATTTGATTACTTTCTTGCTGTTGTCATTGCTGTGTTGCAAAACCTCTTTCAAACTCGAGGAAAGGCCACACTTTTTCTGTGCGGCGCCAGTAGTTCGCATTCGGTTAGTAAATGTTTAACAGTTATTTGTGCGCCGCACAATGGGCATCTCCGTGGACCTTTCCTCGCCAAGAGATGACCATGCGTCAGTCTAGTGTGGCCTATTCGCAGTCGGGTCAAAATTATTCTCTCTGTTTTGCTCATACTATCCATGGCCCACGGTTTGACCGACTGTTTTAGTTCTTTTAGTTTGTCGGTCATTTTGTCCCAGCGGTTCTGCCAATCTTTCCAGCAAAGATTCTTCATTTATTTTTTGACATCCGCTGGGCTCACGGGAGTTTCCGGGTCATGTGGCATTATCGCTGCTCGTTTGGCAGCTTGATCGGCATTTTCATTACCTTCTATGCCGACATGGCCCGGTATCCAGGCAATAACTACCTCTTTTCTTTGTTCGTGTATTTCCCTGATTTTCTCTTGTATTGCCTGGATTAGTGGGTCCATGGTGAAGATATTACGGATGGCTAAGACCGCACTGAGTGAGTCGGTGCATATGACATATTGGTTGCACCCAATCTGTTCAGTTTCACTCAGCGCGGATGATATGGAGGTCAACTCTGCGGTAAAGATACTTGCAGCCTTTGGGAGAGGAATTGTTTTGGTGTGTTTTTCCCAGCGTACTGCGCTGCCGACCCCCTCACTGACCCTCGAACCGTCTGTATAAATGAAGGTTCCTTCACTGTATTCTTCTTTGAGGGCCAGGAATTTAGCTTTGAATACATATGGGGGGGTCTCTTCTTTCTTCAATTCCGCCATATCTACCCGTATAGGAATTGAGGAGAGCATCCAAGGTTCCTTCTTGGATTCTTTGATTTCCTTAACTTTAGGGATTGTAGCTCTCCTGCAGGCCAGTATCTCCTTCATCCTGATGCCTAATGGCCTAGTACGGGTACTTAGCATGGTGTACTCCTCGTCGCAGGCCGGATCGTACAGTACCTCTTTTCTAGCCCAGATATTGGCACAGTAGTTCATTATTAACTGAATTCTTTTTTGTTGTTGTTATTTATTGATATTTTATTTTTGTCTAAATTATGATCAGCAATAAATAAATATTCCGTGTAAGAGTTAGTTTTGCAGGATTTTCAGGCACCATTTTAGAAAAGCATGAAATTACAAATCAACAAAACCTGGAAAACCTGAGAGAATAAACTACCGAGATGATAGAAATGATGATTATAAACCAAGAAATTAGAAATAAACGAGATGATGTTTAGTGACATACCTCCATCACTCTCTCACTCCCTCTCTTCTTCTCAATCCAAATTAACTATATTTTCAAAAGTATAAAACTCTGTAATTTTGGACTTTAAGCCGATTATCTAATTTTATAGATGACAGCAAAATACACACAGAACATTAGAAAGATTAACTCTGATCTTCAAAATTTACAAATTTATAATAAATTCCAACTAATCCCAAAGAAAAGTAATGCTATTATATTTGGTCATTTCTAGCTACTAAGTAAATTCAATTTCATTTAATTAATGTTTTTATCGAAGGTTTTGGTTGAAATGAAAAAGTTAGTGCCACGAGCAGGATTCGAACCCACGACCTTCGGCTAAATACGCTGCTGCTTTATCACTTGAGCTATCGTGATAATCAAGTAGTTAGGGCTACTTATTAAATCCCGCTCGTGACACTAACTTTTTCATAAGTAATTGAAAGAAGTAATTTCGTCAATCAGACCACGAAATATAATGGATTTAATAAGTAAAACGAAGTATAACTTCATAAACCACTCCCCGTGGCCACTTCATCAGTCGCCGAGAAGCGAATCCCGATTACACGACATTTGAAAAATGGCAAAATGGAGGGAAAATACGAAAGTTTTTAGGTTGAGATGGGGAGTTGGTGTCGGAGTGGATCGAAGTCACGATAGCTCAAGTGGTAGAGCAGCGGCGTATTTACTCGAAGGTCGTGGGTTCGAATCCCGCTCGTGACACTATCTTTTTCATCTCGTCCAAGACTTACATACAAAGACTAATTAATTGAAAGAAGTAATTTGGCCAATAGACCACTAAATATAATGGATTTAAGATCAATGATTTTCATGATTTAACATTAATTCATCAATGATCATCATTGATTTAATATTACAATTAACAATGAAGTTATTCCGTACATCAAAATTTTTACTATTTTTGGAGTAACTCCAAGTAATATAATGTTCTCTCGTATGACCAAATGTTAAACTTAAAGCAGAAACTAAAAAGTTGATTATATTATATTCAATAAATGAAGTTCTAAAATATAAAAATAAACAATTGAAAACATCCTTTTACAAAACATTAATAATTCCTAAATTTCCAGACTCTCCTTCAATCATGAGAGGTATATCTACCACATTTACTGATTATATTAAAAAACTCTAACATAGATAAGCGTATAAACTTACATTAAATTTAAAATTGGATGATGGAATATATCGCTCATTTAATGCTCTAAACATATTGTGCGGCACTTAATAAAACTGTATTCATTCATTCTCTCCTCTGTGTTACCCACTGTTAACTTTCTTCCTCTCTCTGTCTTTATTTTTCTCTTTGTCTCCCTATGCTTGCACATCCTGTTCTTTCTGTAATACACTGTGCACACTTCATCTAACTCTTATTATTTTTTTAACTTCATACACCTCCCTTTCAATCTCTCCTTTCTCACACGCTCTCTCTCTCTCTCTCACACACACACACACACACACACACACACACACACACACACACACACACACACACACACACACACACACACGTGTACCTAAGCATACTAATATTTTACAGGAGTAGGGCCAAAATGAATGAATAAATGATAGTTTCTTTCAGTTATTACAACGGTTCTTATCAAACTTGAATTTTTAAATGACATATAAATCTATCAGCGTATGAAATGAACGTTAAAATTCATTTTAAACGTCCCATATTAAACGTAATTACAATTCAAGCTTCGAGACGCGCATCAAACAAATTTGCATACAATCTACCGATGTTGGGAATTTTTTGAAAAACAACACCTGTGCTGGTGTCCACTGTGATAAATGGTACACCTTTAATTTTACTGCCATGTAAAACCATTTCGTAGATTGTTCTCATCAATTATCGTCTTCTCATTTAAATAACTGTTCTGTCAGACAATGGCTCTTTTCAAATGTATTATACAATGTAGCAAGTTGAAAAACAGTGATAATATACATATAGAATAATAATATTTTCTAGATTTCTTATGATTATATAATATTATGATTTATAATATCATGACTACAATTTCTATATATGGAAATATGGCGTTTCTGAATGCAGGAGACAAGTCTTTAAAAGACTCTTCAATCATGTTGCTGAATTGCTGGATAGCATATGACATGAATCCTGGGCTACCTCTAATTGCTTCATTCTCAAATTTTGGATAAGTATAATAATTTAATATTAAAAAACATATTCAACTGCAGTGGATATTGACTGGAACAGATGTTGGTCAAAATCGATATAAAAAATATTTAAAAAAATACTCATACTTCGTTGGATCTTGGAAAACATTTTGCATTTTGATCATGTACAAAGCTTTGAGTTTGAGGTGAAAATGGAAAACTGTTTAGGAATATGAAATCGTAAATATCATAATCTGGACAGAAATGTTAAGAGGTGAACTTATTGCCTCACCCTGGTTGTACTTTCGACGACGCTCCATCCAATCAGGCGGCAGCTTTTGTTGAAGAAGTCTTAGATTACATTATGCAATTTTTATAATGCATTTTCGTAATTTAAAGAAAAATTACATATTGCAAAACCTTGTTAAGTTGGAATTTGCTTATATTGTGAAAACAGACGGGAAAAACCACAATATTATACTTTGAAAAAGAAATAACTTTTTCACTCTTTGGCGAGTCGACGTCAGCTACGGTGGCCTGGAACGTCTGGAGAAGCGAATAAATTATGTTTGCCAAGAACGTGATGGGGACATGAGTCCTTTGGCAATGTCCTCCTCGTACTAGCAACCGTTGCTAGTTTTTTTTTCTGTTTTGCCGTTTTATTTTTCTCTTTTAACCTTGTTTACCATGTAGGATGGAGTGTCCTTATTTTTCTGACCATTGTTGTTACACAGTCCTAACCCTAATCTTCTCGTTGAAGTTAAATTTTACAAAAATCCTCTCGTGTTACTGACCCTACATAAGAAATAGGATGATGGTAACATATTAACGCAGATAATTGGGGACTCACTAGTGGATGGGCTACGAAAGAAACAATTTTTTTACGAGAATCATAAAATAGAAATGATGAATCAATCCTTTTTAAAAAGATAATAAGTTGTTTTGCAATGATCCGGATTTCGAGGTTTTAGCTCATCGATAAACATCCCAGAATCATTAAATTCTAGACATACATAAATAATTGTTTCACTAAATTCTCTCTTACTGATTGTAATATTCGTCGTTTCATTATTTAAATCATTCAATTATTTAACGTCTTAAGTTGAGATAATAAAGTCAGTGTCACGAGCGGGATTCGAACCTACGATCTTCGGCTAGATACGCCATTGCTCTACCACTTGAGCTATCGTGACTTCGATCCCCTCGGACACTAACTTCCCATCTCAACCCCTCCTTTTTTGAATTTTCCCTCCTTTTTGCCACTTTTCATTATTTAAAAGTCACGTACAAAAGCAAAGAAATTACCACCAGTAGCCTTTATATAGTATAATTATAAAATGTGAACTATCTGAAATTTATTTTATAATATTTTTTTTGTATCTCTACTTTTTCATGACCGCAGGGTCTATGAGATGAAAGTTTGACGCGCTAACCGCCCCTACCGCAGTCCGCCATGTGTACATTTCATTCAAATTTCTTTTACTTTTTTTATTGAGAAAATATAAGAAACGATAAAATTATGACAGTAGCTTAGTGAATAGAGATCGGATTGGGGATGACTAAGCATTAAAATGACACGCCTGTTAAACCTGTTCGAGCTAAATTTGGCAACTTGTCTGTTTTGTTTTTTTATAAAAAAAACATTAAATATAGTGATTTAATAATAATTTAATGTATCAATAATTTTTTCAAATATTAACGATTATACACAACGTTTTCAATGAGGATTTTTGTAGGTTTAACGATAGAATTAGGCGAAGGACATGTAAAGAAGCTACTGAAGGATCTTTATCAGATTGGCCAGGACACTGCGGGGATTTTAACTTTTTTCCTTAAAGTTTTTAGTGGAATTTTTATGGCTTTGGTCGAACAGGTGATGTTCACGGGGCGCAGTGCGTTTCTCTACTCGGTCACGAAACAATAAACAGTTTTATTGGCGTCCCATCGGAAGGCGATCATTAGCCCATCCCATGATTTGAACGGCGCATTCTTCCGACGCCCACTTTGATTATTCGCATCTGTGCTTCTTTTTTCCCTATTTTTTGTCGGTTTTTAGGCGCCGGAAACACCAATTTGGGCAAGTAGGCCGTGGGATTAACTGGCAAAGATTTTTAAGCTTATTGTTTTACGATGGAACTGCCACAAATAATTCAATGCCCACGAAATAACGCTTTTACCAATTTTTCGACTTCAAAAGTTATAATTTGTTGTAAATTATAGGATATAAACACTCACCTGCCAATAAGCATTATTCGAAAGAGAGCGGGAGAGAGAATGAGTGAGAGAGGGAGAAAGACAGAGAGAAAGAGAGAGAGAGAGAGAGAGAGAGAGAGAGAGAGAGAGAAGAGGGAGAAAGAGAGAAGAGGGAGAGAGAGAGAGANAGAGAGAGAGAGAGAGAGAGAGAGAGAGAGAGAGAGAGAGAGAGAGAGAGAGAGAGAGAGAGACAGACACACAGGAAGAGGCCGAAGATAGAAAGAAGGCACCTTTTCCTTATTCATGCTGAAAACAACCGTTGAACAATCTGAAGTATTTGACTGCTCCATCAGACGCATTCCATCGCCCTGACTACTGAAGGACAACAGTTTGGAAGACCGGCCGGTCTTCTTGACGTGGAATTTTTTGCATCTTCCGCTCCAGACACGCCACACTTACAAGTAGTTTTCATGCTAAGGATAAAATTCGCGGTGGAAACATATATATATTATATTAACAGATGGTCGGACGCTGTTGGCACGTTGAGTTGGTATGTTTTGTTGATTTTTTTAAAACAGTCAATGGTAATTCTTAGCATAAGTTAATTGAATATAGTTTTAGTATATGATTCAAAGCAACTACCTACCAATATTGTTTACGTCGATATATTCGTAGATAAATAGATGGATTGATATAAATAGATAAAGATAGAGACAGATACATAGATAGAGAGAGAGTGAGAGAGAACTTAAAAAGGAATAGTAGGAGTCAAAAAAAGGACAGAGAGAAATTATGAAAGGGAGGAAGTAAAATATGGAGAGAAAGAAAGAGGGAGGGAGAGAGTAAGAGAGAAAGGAAGAGAGAGAGTGAGTGTGAGAGAGAAAGGCAGTTATCCCAGACAGAAAGAAAGAGAGACTTAAAGAGTAATAGACAAAGGCAAAAGAGAAAAGGACAGAAAGAATTGAAAGAGGGGGAATAAAATATGGAGAGGAAGAAAGAAAGAAAGAGAAGAGAGTGAGAGAGTGAGAGAGGAAGGGAGAGAAAGAGAAAGAGTGAGAGTGAAAGAGAAAGCCAGATAGCCAGACAGAAGGAAACAAAGACATAAAGAGGAATAGACCGATGCAAAATAGAAAGACAGAGATAAGTAATGAAAGGCAGGGAGCAAAATAAGGAGCGGCAGACAGACAGCGAGTGAGAGAGGAAGGGAGAGAAAGAGAAAGAGTGAGAGAGAAAGAGAAAGCCAGATAGCCAGACAGAAGGAAACAGAGACATAAAAAGTAATAGAAGCAAAAGAGAAAAGAGAAGGGCAGAGTGAAGCGATAAGGCAGGGAGTAAAATATTCAGAGGAAGACAGAGAGAGGGAACGAAAAAGAGAGAGAAAAGTATGAATACTTTTTAAAAACAAAGGAGCACATATGTCTCTTGTGCAATGTACAATAGCATCTGGCAAGCCAGTAAAAAAAAAAAAGATTATACTGACAAATGATAATAATAGCGTCTTGTAAAAATATTTGTAACATGTTCAGTGTAACATGAAATATGTTGTCCCTAAATTTAAATTTTCCTAGAATGGACGTTAACACCCTTTGAGACCTACGAGTCTGCCGTGAACGGCCATCAATCGTTCAGGAGGTTAGAAAGTACATGGCAAATTCAATTAAAATGTGTCCAATGTCTGATGCTCGACTTAATTCCTGATATTTCACTTTTCAGGTTAATATAACTTTCTACAATACAATTTCAGTTAAATTATAAAGTCCCTCGTATCCCATGAAATATTAAACCTACTATAAATTTGATTGTACCAATGTAAAACACATTGAAAACCCTGTGAGACACTTTAATGTTTTGCCTTGAAATGATTATAAATAATAGTATTTTTTTGGTAATCTGTAAAATGAGATAACTGAGAGCATTTCTCTTTCCCTCCTCCCTGCCTCTCTCTCTCTCTCTCTCTCTCTCTCTCTCTCTCTCTCTCTCTCTCTCTCTCTCTCTCTCTCTCTCTCTCAAATAACTTAGATAAAATTGAGAATCAGTTTTGATCAATAGGGACTTTTCAGTCCGATTTGACGAGTAAGATCACCTCCGGAATGTCGACGGGGCACGTAGTATATATCTTATATACATAGTATAGTAGTAGTAGTACATAGTATTTATATATATACAGGGTGAATTGCTACTCGTGCTACAAACTTCTCCAGTAGATTCTTCACCCTAAAATGAACAAAAAAGTTCATATTGTCCATGGTCCGATTCTCAACCATTTCAGAGTAATTTCGCTTTTTATCGATTTTGAAAGATATCACGTCCTGGCGTCGGAAAATCGTGATATCTTTTAATCTAAACATNATGTATATATATATATATATATATATATATATATATATATATATATACACTACGTGCCCCGTCGACATTCCGGAGATGATCTTACTTGTCAAATCGGACTAAAAAGTATATATATATACTATGCCTTAAATCTCAGGTGTTATATGTTCTCAGATCGTCGTGGTCCACCTGTTCTCGGTTCAGTGAACGCCTATTAGGGAAAATGGCGAAATTATGACTCAAAAATTCAGTGAGAACTTCAATAATGAAAAAAAATTCTGAGATTGTAGTCTTGCGACACGAAAAGCTAAGAACGGTGTCAGAAGATGCTCGTAGCTTACAAATTACAAACCTTTCATCAAGCTAATGATGACGAAAAGTTAATGATAGCTAATAAAACCGGATTTGGGCTTACGAACATGTGATAAATTCTGAGTTTATATTTACTAGAACCCCTTGATATCATTACAACTGTTCATTGCTATTTGACTAGAATATTGAACATGTGAAATTGCTAATTTTAAAACGTGAGGCAATAAGCAGCATGCCTTTGCTTTCAGCAAAAAGTGATGGGAATTGTTAAGTCCTTTTCAAAAAACTCCTTATTGCATAGCCATTTCACGGAATATGCCCTCATTTCAGTTACTTAATTACAATTACCCGGTTAATTAGCAAGCCGAGGGGAGAGCACACGGGCTGAAGTACAAGCTGGCCCCTCTCTCTCTTTATCTCAACTAGTATTTACCATGCAAACCGTTTCGTAAATAGACAGATAAGGCAGCATGTTTCAAGACGTTTAACCCCGGTAGTTGGACGTGCCCGATGCCGTCTAGACACAGCGTTCGTGACGAATTACTCTTCCAGTGTGGATGAGATGTCATTTTACTCATTGATCCTCAGCCGATCTCTCTCATCAGATCTGAACACGTGCCGGCAACGACGGCTTGCCATGAATGACAGCACGATAATTTCATGATGATATATGAATGAATACTACTGATTAATATCTGCAAACAGAAAAAAAAAACTGGCAACAGGCAAATCTTATTCAAATGTTACACTTCTCAAGTCACAAGAATAGAAGATGTTGGTAAACGTAAAGAAAGTGTTTTAAAAAATAACAATAATAATAAAGTATTCTTTCCATGTAAGTTCTTGGTTGAGATAAAAAAGTCAGTGTCACGAGCGGGATTCGAACCCACGACCTTCGGCTAAATACGACGCTGCTCTAACCACTTGAGCTATCGTGACTTCGATCCACTCGGATACCAACTCCCCATCTCAACCTACAACCGTTCGAACCTTCCCTCTTTTTGCCATTTTCGAATTTCACTCTTCTGAGAATCCAATCTGATTACACGACATTTAAGCATAATACCGTAAACAATGAAAAAAATGAATAAACAGATTGTTAAAACTATTAAAATAGGGAAAAACTAAACGTGTCGTCTTATTTGCGTGGCAGCGTTCGCAAGTTTAAAAAAAGTTAATGAAAATTTATATTCTACCTATTTAAGCTAATATTTGTTACTAAAACGGTACAAAAACATGCTAAACTATGTGAGACAATGGGAGCCACATTCGATACAAAAATGTAGTCATTGTGTCACAAGTTATGTAAACGTTAAAATATAAATCCTATGCAAGAAGTTAGACACGATCATAAATTAATAAAAATTGTATAAAACCCACGCAATACGAGAAAACCCCAAGAGGAAATCTTACAAAAATTTATATAAATTAAATCTTATAGGTTTGACAACTGTATACTTTTTCGGAAGGTTAAATTTGAGTTTTCCATATATCAAGAGAAAATAAGCATGGTTGTGATAACAAATGTGTGTCTTCAGTCTATACAGATCAACTTTTGAAGATTCTGGCAAGAAAAAAAACAGAAAATATAACCAGTCAAGAACGATCTGAAACGACCAAGCTATAGGTCCATCACCCGGCAGACCTTAAAAGAAAATCTTGCAAGAAATAAGTAATGCCTGTCGAACCCCGTCTCGTTTGTGAAAAAGGATTTTATACTCATTTATCTTTTGAACTCAAATTGTTTTTTCTTCAATATCGGTAGTTAATAAGAATTTCAATTGATGTGCGAAGAAGCGTCTCTTCTTCTGAAGTTTCACATCATATTGGATTTTAATTTTATATTTTGTTTCTAAATTGTACAGTATGTACTAACTGCTATATTTTCCTATAATAAATAGGCCTTGATGATGACGATATAATCGTCGAAAGCTCGGCAAAACCTGGAAGAATTATCGTTCTGTTGTCGCCTCATCGAAGATCCTTTTTCCACGTAGTTCAACAGTAGGTCGATCCACTCTTCTCATTTTAATGTCAAAATAAATATATCAATTATAGACAGTAAGTAAGAAAGATTGTATGAACAAAGGTTTCTTCAGACTGCACATTGCTTTTCAGGGTGAAGAGACGTCTGACAGACAAAAATATGAAGTACGGGTTGATCAGGATAATCGAAAATGCACATAAATTATAGAAAAGAAGTTGGAAGTAAACAAAACAAATTTTCTTATATGATTTATTATTTTTTGGCTGTTTTCACCCCAGGTACAAATTAGACCTTATAGTTCTTCATCAATATTCCTCCAAGCTTCCCCTTTCTAATTAAACTCGCGCAGAACGCTTTTAAAATGAAAACATGGTTGTTCTAACTTGTTAGATTCGTTAATTAAACAAGGTAACTCGTTTAGAAAATATTCTTGCACACAATCGAAGCGTAAAAGACATAGATTGCATTTTCACGCATGGACTATCTTATTTTTTGGTTGTTAACAAGACCATTGTCCGTGCGGTAACTTTAGAAGGTAAAGCCCCTAGCCCAGGGATTTAGAGCTTTATAATTCTTGGCCATTCTTGGCCAGGTGTGTGCTATTGTCCCTGGGTAAAATTCTTGAGCCAACAACGTTTCGGACGTGAAAGGGCCCGCGCGGCAATGCTTCTTAAACCTCCTATTGAATTCCTTTCTGCTTAATCTGAAATGGGAATCTTTACGGTTTTCGCCTTACTCCACTGGGGCTTCCAGTTTTTCATTTTTCTCATTCAAGGGGAAACATCTCGGCCCAATTGAACAAACTCACACACGTCGTTATAAAAACGCACATCCAGCCTTTTTAAGGTGCTTAAAATTCTAAAACGCTTTCAGAAATAAGAAAAATAAACCAATATTTCAATCAATTGAGAGGAAGCAGTTTTGAACAAACATAAAACACAAAGGTTAGGAACATCGACCATTCAGTTAAAAACTGTATATACAATTAATCCGTATACGTTTAGTGGTCATAATTGTGAGATAATGTGTACTACGAGATGAATTTCTAATTGGAAGAACTGTTTTTAGTAGGAGCTTTTCTAAACTGTTCCTAAGCTGGGTAGTAGACTTATGGGCCTACACAAAATAGTACAATCTGATGGATTTTTTGTTTAGTTTAGGGAACTTACTGATATAGAACTGTTTCCAAGCTTTAGAGAACTAGGCTTTAAGATGAACAACTTTTAATATAATAAGCAATGAATTATGACAGCATTTTTGGTAAGGTTTTGGAGGATTTTAGAAGTAACAAGGACTAAACTTAGAGCTTTTTTAAAATTTGATATATTGTATGGTAAAACGATGTCTGAAGGTGAAATGCTTTAGGATGGAGAGAAAGTGGTATTTTAATATTTTTCAATAACCATTATATTTAGTGGTCTGATTGACCAAATTACTTCTATCAATTAATTATTGTTTTTATCTAAGTTGGTTGAAATGAAAAAGTCAGTGTCACGAGCGAGATTCGAACCCAATTGGAAAAATAATCATGGTAAAAAGAGGGAGAATTCGATCGGTTGTAGGTTGAGATCAGGGGTTGGTGTTCGAGTGGATCGAAGCCACGATAGCTCAAGTAGTGGCGTACTGAGCAGAAGGTCGTGGGTTCGAATCCCGCTCGTGCCACGACTTTTTCATTCGATCATGACTTTAGATAAAAAGAATAATTAATTGTGTATACAATCTGTTAAAATTATTTAAAAGAAGCAAAATTTATATATTTATAATTTCTATGCCCCTTCTTGAAGGTGTTATTTTTAAATTGTTGAAATGTACAATGTTTCGTCCTCCTTTGAAAATCTCCAGTGCAATGTATTATTTCTGCAAGACCCATTTTAATTTAACGTTATTCTTGTTCATAATTATTTATACATTTTCAACAAAATTATTAGTTTATTAGGCCCTGAAGATGATCTCAATAAAAGATCGAAACGTTGGCACGATAAAGAAAATGTTTTTCTGAAACCTACATCACACCCGACCGCATCTCACGATTTCTGAATAATTATGGATTAACGGTCATTAATCACCACATACTTATATAGATTGTCAGTTTATTTAAATTTCATAGCCAGGTTTTTACTAAATTTTTATTGCCATCCACACTAATAGTAAACATTTTTTTCCAAAAACTAAACCAAAGAACATTTTCATTTATATTGAGTGTACATTGTAATTTTTGGAAGCATACAAATAATCAGGCAGTTTTAAGATTCTTAATGTAATATACTAAAAATGTGTAAATAAGGTGTAAACATCCATATTATTCATGCTTAACTCTAAATTTTTAAACGTAATTAATAAATTACTACTGACCGCACTGACGTTTTTGCAAAAAAAATTCTGTAGTTTCTCCACCAACTCACACGTGATTGCACGACATTTGAAAATTACAAAAAGGAGGGAAATTTCGAAAGATTGTAGGTTGAGATGGGGAGTTGGTGTCCGAGTGGATCAAAGTCACGATAGCTCAAGTGGTAGGGCAGCGGCGTATTTAGCCGAAGGACGTGGGTTCGAATCCCGCTCGTGACCTCGTGACACTAACTTTTTCATTTCAACCAATACCTTACATAAAGATTAATCAAGTAAAACCATTAATTCAAATTCATCCAACAGAAAGTATCGACAAATAAACCATATTAAAGTTGGGCTGGGGCTTCTTTACCATATCATGCAGTAAAGACTTTTTTTAATATAATAGTTTTTAATATTTTTAAAATCTTGGAAAGTATTCCTAATAAATGTTTTTAGTTGGTCCTATTAACTAGGGTATTGATCCGGCGGTCGTTGGTTCGAGTTCCACTCGTGATACAAATTTTTCAGCTCAATCATATTTTGCATAATGATCAAATGTAAGCCTAGTATTAGGTGTTAGTACGATTATGTTCTCGTTAGGGAAAAAAGACATCTCTTCAGTTTCAAAAATCTATTGAAAATGCATTTTTATAATTATATTATACTAAAAAAATAAAAGATATCTTTACATGTATATACGGCTCATATGGCCCCGTCAATTGTTAAACCTCATATTCTTTTGTTTCGGAACATGTGCAATTATGTGATTGCTTAAGTACTATTTTTGTAGCCAACTTTTAACTTTATTCTTACTACAAAGTTACAAATGAAGAAACAGTCAAAATTTCAGAGGTCCGGTTTCTACCATCCTCTAAATAATCCATCACCTGTTCCAAACCAAATGAATACGAGGTTGAACAATTTAGGAGGGCATGTGAGCCTTACAAATTACAATAATTTGTGATTTCAGAGAATTTTTGTTTCACTTTTCTATAAACCAGGCATCTAGTTTTGTTTTGAGATCGTGAAATTAGGCAGTCTGAAGAATCGTATAACTGCTATCTTTAAAATTATAAATATATTATTTTATTGTATAATCTAGACATCAAAATAGAAAGATCTACTCGTTCGGGATTCGAGTTGTCATTAAAATTTAAATTAAATCTGAACTAATTGGATTAACGTTTTGACTCTTGATTTAAATTTGAATACATAATCTGATTGAGATCTCGCCTATAATTTAAATTTTAATAGCCACTACCGTCACTTTGGGGTAATTTTCTAATTTTAATGTCTTGTTTGATAAAACGACCTATAACAACCCTGATGACATTCACAAATTATAACGAAAATATTTATTAGGCCGGGTGGAAGGCGAGAAGTCCGTTCTTTTCACGGTGTACAGCCTGGAAGTTTGAATTTAAAAAATTTAATATATTTTTAGTGAAAATTAAAATGTTCGATGGTATAATAAAATATTTAAAAACTTGCAGGTTTTATATGGATTTTCAAGGGTTAAACTTTTCAACTCCGATTTCAAATTTGAAATTCGGAACATGAAACAATAATGTAGGAAATATATAGGTTCAAACTTGAAAACAAGAGTGGAAAAAATTCACTAGTACTGTCTACCAAGTCTGTTTAATTAATACATGTGTCAATATTACTTTTATCGAAACTTATAAGTGCGTAGTAAATCTCGCGGCCATTTTCTTCAATCGGTGAGGAGTATTCAAGGGCATTTGTCGGGATGCGAGTTTTTATATGAGCTGATTTGCGGGGTTAGGAGGATTTTGTGAAATTCTCGAGACGGGATCGGATTTCATCTTGGACGAAAGAAATATTTAAGAAAGTATATGTAGCTTGTTCCATACATAAAATGGAGCATCAAAGATTTTTATTGGGAGATACGAATAAGGAGTAAGAATCTAAGGCAGTTTGGATGCGGATGATGGAATGTTGGGCTGAACTCCACACCTCCAATCCAGCCCATATCAGCTTAACTTGGTGTTTAAAGCACCCTTATTTTTTGAGAGGTAAATAAGAGCGTTTTTAAGAATTCGAGCAAAACCCCAGTATAGTGTCATAACTTGTTGAAGTTACCGAGGTACCGCAGCTTGTCTGCAATGGGGAAATATTATTTAAGTAAGAAACCTTTTTATGTAAGGTTTTGGTTGAAATGAAAAAGTTAGTGTGAGAAGCGAGATTCGAATCCACAACCTTCGGCTCAAAATACCGCTGCTGTAACCACTTGAGCTATCCTGACTTCCGTAAACTTCCGTTCAGTATAAGATAATGAAGGGAAGGATGCCCTTTACACTGTCACATGCCAAACTCGATCAAAAGCGTGGCTTACGGTCAACGTCCACAGAGTACTAAACAAACTCGTAAGAGGAGATGTCTACCACAAGTTGGCACTGTTGAATGGTTGAATGACAGTTGCGAAAACCAAACTAATGATCGGGGATTATATTTTGAGAATTTAGGATTGTCAGAATTCTTTTTAATAGAAGCTCTTCTAAAATTGTGCCCAAAGTGAGTTGTAAACTTACTGGCCTAAAAATATAAATAAGTAAACATATCAATAACAACAAACAAATAAAACGAGACAAAACATTTTTTTTTTTTTTTGACCAGGTAATAAAGACTGTTAACATTAATGGAGGACAAAGTGATTACGAAATAGCAAATTGACGGTGAGGAATTGGACATAGGTAGCATTTCAACGAGTATGTCGTAATCGTGTCGTCCCATCTGGATTCGAAACGGACATCTCATATTAATGAACATGATTTGCAATCTGGTCTTTTCTTCAAATAGTTAATAGTCGAAGTAAAATGAAAGTAAGATTATTCGGAGATCGTGAGATGCGGTATGGTGTGTCGGATTTAGAAAAACGGAGAGAAAATTCAAAAGGTGGGGTTGATGGGAAGTTGGTGTCCGAGTGGATCGAGGTCACGATAGCTCAAGTGGTAGAGCAGCGGCGTATCTAGCCGAAGATCATGAGTTCGAATCCCGCTCGTGCCATTGACTTTTTTATCCCAACTAAAAACCTTAATTAATTGTAATATATTAATTGGTCAAGCGGACCACGAAAGTAGTGAATTAATGATTTAAAAATGATGTACACTTCACTAAAGCTCTCCGTCGCCATTCGTTTGTCATTTAATGACTAATAAAATATCTCATTTAAATATAGAACTGTCAGAGCACATGTATTTCAGGGTCAAATGTCAACCCTTGTTTTATGGTAATTTAGGTTTGTGATGCCAACGTTTCGATCTTCATTGAGATCATCTTCAGGGTCTGAGGTTTATAAACATTGTTTGAATTTTACAAATACATGTAGGATGTGGAAAACAAATTCTGAATTTATACACTGTTAGAAAATTTTAAATAAAAAAAATGAAAATAAGCTCAATCTGTTAGTTTCCTTCTGTTTAATTTTAATTGCTTTATTTTAACTTTATATAAATACTTCATAAGTTATTTGAGATTGCAGCAACGTAACTTTAACGTAAATTTAAACCACAAATAAACGCACAAAAATGAATAGAAATATTTGTATTGGAGGCGTCGGTGGCAGCAACTGTTTTGGCGTTGACACGGCGTTCATCATTGTAAGGTAAAGGTCCCGGGTTCGAATCCGGCGGCCCTGCATTCGAACCCGACATACTTACAAATGGGCTTTTTTTCAAAAACTGCCGGTGTTTGGCCCTGAGGGTTTATATAACCTCTGCTGTTGCGAACCATCGTTAAAAAATGCATTTTATACTTATTCTATTAATTTTAATTAAATTAACCGATATATTTTTGATGGGGGGATAAGAAAAAATAGAAAATACAAACCAAAAACAAATAACAAATACGCATATAATTGTAAAACAAAAAAAAAAACAAATACGCATTTTTCAGCGTACTGAGAGTTCCAGTTTTTTCTGCTATCACTATACAGACAGAAACGCGACTCTAATTCTTCTCTTCTAGGCGCTTGCTTCACCATATTCTTAACAGATGTCTTTCCATGGTTAAAGAGAATAGAACTGGATTAAAATGGAGAAAAACGATAAAAGGTGTTAATTTACAAAATTGTATTATCTTCATCTTTACTATTCTTAAGTAAATCCGTTATTAAAATGAGGAAAAACAATTTTTTTGTTTTTAGTTTGTATTTTCTATTTTGCTTTATCCAACTAACAAAAATATATCAGTTAATTTAATTGAAATTAATAGAATAAATTACAAATATCACTATTCAGTTTTGCGCAGTTTATATAATGGGTAATATTTATGTTAAAAACGTGATTTCAAAGATGTTGTAAAATCGTGATACTAATAATAGTAGTAGTAAAAAGTAGTTTTCTTATTTTCGATACGATAAACCTTTATCAGCCATTTGATCATAGTTCAGCTCCGAGGAAAACTAGCGAGTGTGCGTACCGAGTCAATAAGAAAACATACGCTATTCCTTTTCTATGAACGTCATTACAAAATTCATAAAACGTGTTTTGTGTTCATTTTTCATTACCTTTCAGGTTATATTATCATGAAGGATGCGTTTTTATCTTGCGGCTTTAAGAATGCCCTTGTCGACCGCCCTTACCTGAAGAAAAGGGTGTGCTTCCAATGATTAGAAACTGGAATGAGCTGGATGGATTAATCTGTCTGTAAGGTTACCCGACAGTCTGATCGTACCGATACCTTCCCGGGCTAATGATCTTATCTTTAATCAGAGCTAGGACAGTTTTTAATTACACTAATCGGCGATTTAATTATACAAACTGAATACGGCCGCTCAAATTAAAACATTGTCGGATTAACATTTACCTCTTCTTCTTTGTTAATATTTTTAATAAGAACATTCAAAATAAGAAAGGTCGACTAGAAGAAAAAAAGGCTCCATGGCTATTATTTCGCTGCACCAGCCCAGATCCAATCTGAAATTGATATCAGGACAATGGAGCGTAGGTGTACGCAGGGTGAAACATGGCTCAGTATCCATGGTGACCTCAAATCAGCCATTGTCTTAATAACTTCGACCCCGGGAAGTATGCTCCTTTTGGACTATAAATAGATGTTTATCGTTTAGAAAAATGAGCTATCTGGGAGACAGTTCGGGGTTTCGCCGTGGTGGTCTCATCCCATATATGAATTGGCCACTTCTGTCTATAATATATTACGTTATTCCGAGAAAAAATACTATGAGAAAACGGCTGAAACATTGTAATGATGATCATCTATCATTAATAGTAAATCAACATCATGATCAAGATAAACTTAACTAAAAAATTGAATGTTCTGTTAGGGATGGCAACAATATATATATATATATATATATATATATGTCTTATAGCACTTAGTGGCTCAATCCACCTAAGAATTGCCAGACTTGTTAGCTCTTTTCGACTTGTTGGCTCCTTTCGCACTTGTTGGCTCCCGGAAAAAAAATCAAAAATCAAAATTTTGATATTTTTGGGATCAGGGAATTCCGGAGGTTACAATAGGATCAAAATATATAAATGATGTAATAAGTGTTATTAAAATCATATCCATATATGCTCGGATATACCATTTTACCAAATTTTATACTTCAGCACTTGGTGGATCTTATGGAATCGACTTTGTTGATCCTTTTTGCGACGTTGCCGTTCTCTCACCACGATTTTTTTCTTTCTACGAATTCTGAAGTACGAGC